>NW_027185588.1:6878334-6879938 GCF_028583685.1 Petaurus breviceps papuanus | reverse complement strand
AAGGGCCCTCCCAGCCCTGACACTCTGGGTTCTAAGGGCCCTCCCAGTCCTGACATTCTGGGTTCTAAGGACAGCTGGGGGGTTCCATAGTGCACAGAGTGATTGACCTGGAGTCAGGAAGTGTTTTTGGTGTCTTCCAGAAGACCTGAAAATCTCAGACACTTATTAGCTGTGTGACTTTGCATGTCACTTAATATCTGTTTGAGTAAGTACCCTCATCTGTAAAATGGGGGTAATAACAGCATGTACCTGATGGGTTGTTGTGAGAATCGAGTGGGATGTTTGTAAAGTGCTTTGCAAATTTTAAAGTGTTTCATAGATACTAGCTATTGTTACCATCATCGTCATCATCATCATCATCACATCACCACATCACCATTGATGAGTTAATCAGTTCCCATGAGTTCAATGATCACCTCTATAGAGGAAGCTCCCAGAACCATAGATCCAGCCCAATTTTCTCCCTTGTGGTGCATCCAGTCTCACATTCCCTACTCCATAGTCATGTACGCCATCTTACCTTGCTTGTCTCACTCTCTGGATTCTTCTTTTCCTCCTTGTAAGCTGAGTACCCTCCCCACCCAACAGTGATTTCCAGCTTCCTTTCATGGTTTGTGTTCCCCCATCAGAATATAATTCCCCTAAGTATAGGGACTGTGTTTCCTAGGGTTTGTGTCCCCAGAATTCAGCACTGTGCTTGGTACAAAGTACTGAATAAATGCTTTTGTAGTCAATAGCAGGGGAATATGTGACAGATGGTCATTCTCACTGGCAAGTAGAATTTTCAGAGCAAGGTTCTATCTTTCCCTCAAGGTTCTAAGGATACCTTTGAAGGGTTGAGAGTATATCTTTCTAATGATATTAACTTAAGCCCTTGTTCACCTACCTCCCAGCACTGTTTAAAGTGAGACATTATTTATAAACTGCATTAAAACTTAAAACTCCATATAAATACTTGATATTATTATTCTGCTAAGTCTTCCCCAATATCAATTGCCGTTGTTTAGTACTGAATATCATTTAACCAATTAATACCTTTTTACTTTTACAAGGGATATTTACTGAGAAGATACAGCAAGAAGAGAGACATACAAAAACATATCCCCACCAAACTGGAGTCACATTCTTCCTTGCCACCTCATTGCCTTGGGGAGAATGAGCTCAGACTTAAAAGTGTTTTCTACAAAACATCAGCCCCACCAAGTTAACTTCTGGATGGGCTAGACCAATGGACAAAGTCACTCCCTTGCTTGCAGAAAGCAGCATCTTGGTGCAGATCTACTGGGCTGAGTCAATCAGGCTTCTTGGGGCTTTGGTTGTCTACAGTCTCTGGATTAGACTCCAGCTCATAGACCCCCTGGCATTTTCCTAATATTGAAAAGTAGATATGGTTACATCCTAGTTCATTCTGTCTCCAACAGTCTTTTGCCTAAGGCAGGAAATAACATATCCAATGGAAAGAGATGTACCATCTGAGCCATGCGTTCATGGTTTTGTGTTGACCAAGGCTGGGAAAGTAGACAAGTGGTGTGGAAATCTTTCCTCATTATGTGCTTGCTTCCTCTCTCTCTCTCTCTCTCTCTCTCTCTCTCTCTTTCTCTCTC
>NW_027185588.1:6855932-6877934 GCF_028583685.1 Petaurus breviceps papuanus | reverse complement strand
TCTCTCTCTCTCTGGGACCACAGAGGCCATCTAATTTGTGAACCTCAATAACATTTCCCCAGAATACCTTTGATTTCCAATTCCATTCAATAAATACTGTAAGCTATAATATAAATAGGTGGGACACTTCATGCAAAAGAAATAAGAAAAGTAAATAAGTATAGCCAACAATAAGTTGACTGTTTTTAGAGCAAAACAAAGCAATTGTAAAAAAAAAAAAAAAAAGAAGAAGCAAAACACAAAAACTCTCACATTGGTAAATGCCCAAAAAGAAAACCAGGATAAAACCACGTAGGGACAAGAGAATTAAAGATTGTAAATAACTAAGAAGTATAAAAGAATGAGGAAGAATTGCATTGATATTTCATGAACTAAAGTCCAAATTCTCCTGTAAATAAATCATTATTTTGTGCAGAGGTGAGAGGTGGGGTGAGAGAAAAGTCACTCAAATAGGGAAGGAGCAGGGCAAGAGACAAAGGGAGCTGGAGTTTCACTTCTATGGGTTCAAAAGGAAAAAAAAAAGAAACAGGAAGTGACTTTTATCTCTTGCCCAGCCTGGATGTAAGAGATTAAAGAGCCATGGGAAATGAAGGATCCAAGGGGGAAAAGAGGGTGGTGGTTGACTTATGGAGTGTGGCTGAGGTCATTCACCAAGAGCTCCCTCTTCTCCTTTCCTCCTCATCCCATATCATTCCTATGGCCCCTGTCCTTGCTAAAGCAAACCCTTCACGCACGAATGATGAATCCCCTTCCATCCTGTCTTCTCTATCATCTCTGCTCTCTCACTAATTTTGAATCTCTCCCTGTCTACTGGTTACTTCCCTAATGCCTACAAACCAACCCAGGTTCCCCCTACCATTAAAAATCCTTCGCTTGATGTTCCTCTCCCCACCAGCTATTTCTCTTCCCTTTCATACTTAAACTCTTCTACACTTCCTTAATTCTCATTCTTTTCTAAACTCTGGCTTCCATCCTCATTATTCTACCGTACTGACACCACTCTCTCCAAGATGACCAATGATCTCTTAATCAACAAAGCCCGTGGTCTTTTCTCAGTGTGATGAGGCTATGCCTTATGTGACATCACGCAGAGGATATTGTCTTGTGGCTTAAAGATGAGGAGTAGACATCTTGAACCTCTTCTTACCCAATTCTTCTTCAAGGACACTTAAATTCCTGCCAGCAGAGGAAGCAGGAGGTTGGGGTCAGAAGCGTGGCTACTCTGTTCTCATCAGAGAGGTGGGGTACTGGGCTAGAATTATATCTATCTGCTCCCTTAGATATTTTTGGCCTAAGCAGGGGTGGAGAACCTGCAACCTAGAGGCCACATGTGGCCCTCTAGGTCCTCAGGTGCTGAATCCAAACCTCACAGAAGATACTTGCTGTGTGACCTTGGAAAGTCACCTAACTCTGTTTGCCTCAGTTTCCTCATCTGTAAAATGAGCTGGAAAAGGAAATGGCAAAAACCACTCTAGTATCTTTGCTGAGAAAACCTCAAATGAGAGCGGCTAGGTGGTGTAGTGAATAGAGTTCTGGCCCTGGAGTTCCCAAGTTCAAAGCCGGCCTCAGACACTTAACACTTACTAGTAGTGTGATCTTGGGCAAGTCACTTAACCCCAATTGCCCTGCCCTCCCCCCTCCAAAAAGCAAAAAAAAAACAAAGACGCAAAATCCAAATGGAGTCACAAAGAGTCAGACATGACTGAACAGCAACAAAAATCCCACCTGCAAGAAGCCTTTCTAGATCCTCTCAACTGGTAGCACTTTCCCTCTGAGATTGCCTCTAATTTATCCTGTCTTTAACTTGTTTGTCCATAGTTGTTTGCACATTTTGTCCCGCAATAGACTGTGAGCTCCTTGAAGCCAGGGATGGGCTCTTGCCATTCTGTGCTTTGCCCAGCTTCTGGTACCCAGAAGGCACTTCATATGTTCATTGACTGGCTAAAATAAAATATTCCAATTTGTTTTTCTTTTTTACTTAAGAACTTGATACTGCATGGTCTGACTTTTTTTTTAAATTTCTAAGTCCTTTTAGTTGACTTTTGAGGGAATTGTGGGAATTGAATGAATCACATTGACTCCATCATGTGACTCAAGTCTGGATTTAGCTCAGTTCTCTTTCTATTCAGTTATGGTTCTAGTCCAATTTCTATCTTGTGAGAAAACTTATGGAATTTATAAAAAAAAAAAAACTTTATTGCATTGTTTGGACCTAACCTCAAGTGGCTGAGAAGCTGGGCACTATCTGTTTCTTTTGTTCAACTGTTGTTATTCAATCTAGTCCAAGTCTTTGTGACTCCATTTGGCAAAGATACAGGAGTAGTGTTGACATTTCCTTCTCATTTTATAGATGAGGAAACTGAGGCAAACAGGGTTAAGTGATTTGCCCAGGGTCACACAGCTAGTAAATGTCTGAGGCTGGTACTCTTCCTGACTCAGGCCCCGCATTCTATACACTTTGCCACCTAGCTGCTCTACCTGGTCCTTAGAGACCTTTAACTAAAGACCTAGCTTATGCTGACCAGAAACCCAGTCAGGACCATAGACTGATGCAAGAAGTGTTCTCTCAATTGTATATCTCAAGCGACCCATATGTCTTATCTGAAAACTGGTCCCATACTGGTCAATCAGTATTGTTTCCCTGTTTGTTTGATTGTTCACAGACTGCTGGGCACGGGACGCCGCTTTTTCTGATTTCAGGGAATTGCATTTCTTTGCTCTCTCCCTCCCAACTCAGAAAGCCCTTAATCTTTCCTCCAATTAGAAATCAGATTATCCTAATTTTGTATCCTATTTTTTTCTTTTGATTAATTAGCTTTATTTGATTTTTTTTTTAATGCATAAAATTCTGTCTGCTCCGGGATTTGGGGTCCAGGTGTAAACTGAGGAGACCTGGGCCCGATTTGTTTTGTAATTGGCATGCGTTGCTTAATATGGTGATACACACAGAAGCTTGAACTTTCATTTCTTGAGTCATCTCAGTCAATCCACATATCATGCTTTGTTTCTACGGTTCTAGTTAACTGACAAATTATTCAGCTCTGTGGACAGGCAGGTTCAAAGCTTGAAGTATTGTCTCTTCCACAAATGGTATTTCACAAAGTATTTGACTCACCTTTCCCTTATCTTGGACTATTTTCTAAGAGTCAAAAGTTAAGTTTCCCTTTCCAAGTTGAAGAACAAAACAAAACAACAACAACAACAAAAAAACAAGGAAACAAAAAGGAAAAGGCCAATATTTACCAAGCAAGTCTCTTAATCACAAGATCTTCAGGTTTTTTCCACTTCTGAAGTCACTAAAAATAAACCTTAAAAACCTTCAATCCTTTTAGGGGTTTAAAACCTTTTAACTGCATCCCCACCCTTTTTTTTTTTCACATTTTTTCATTGCAAACATATAGAAAGGATATAAAAGAGTGTTTCTGGAGGCAATCATTCATTCACCCAATGCAAATCTATTGAATGTTACTTTTTTTTTTACAGGTACTGGGGGTGGTTGGAGGGGGAGCTCAAGCAGGATCCTGCTTTTACTCCTCCATCTTGGCTCTGCCCCCCTCTGAATGTTATTTTCTTTTTTTTTTTTTTAAGCAATCCGGGTTAAGTAACTTGTTCAAGGTTACACGGCCAGTTATTTCTGGGTGTGGTGCTGAGTATCTGAGCCCAGATTTGATCCCCAGGTCATCCCGACACTGGAGCTGCTGCTCTTACTTGCTGAGCCACCTGGCCGCCCCTATGTTATTTTCTTTTAACCAAAGAATTTATTTTGAGGAATTTTTAGCCTAGTCATCTCTAGCATCCCAATTCTGTTTGTGCAAGGATTTTCACGTTTTTATTTCTGTAATGAGTGGTTGTGTATAAAATGCTAACCTTTCCCTGATCACATAATAATAGTAGTGACAATAGCTAGCATTTCTATTGTAAATTAAGATCTGCAAAGTACTTTCTAAATATGACATCATTTGATCCCCACATCAGCTTTGGGAGGGAGGTGCTATTATTATCATACCCATTCTACAGATGAGGAAACAAGTACAGAGAGACAAAGTGACTTGCCCAGCTAGCACTGGAAGCTAGATTTGAAGTCATGACTACCTGACTTCATGACCAGATGGAGCTATTCCTATCCTTAGATCCTCTGTTTCCCATCCTGTAGACTCTTCCAACTTCTTCATTCTGACCTCATCTGAATAGTGGAGAGTGTAGCCTTGACACTCACCAGCCCACAAGATCCTGATTCAGATCTCACCCACTTGATAAATCTGGTTTTTGATCTATCTTAAAGACCCCAGAAACTGGGGTGGCTAGGTGGCACAGTGTCCTGGAGTCACGAGGTCCTGAGTTCAAATCTGACCTCAGACACTTAACACTTACTAATTGTGTGACCTTGGACAGGTCACTTAACCCCAATTGTCCTGTCTTACCCCTCCAAAAAGACCAAGAAAAAAAAAGGCTACAGAAACTTAGTTCTAGACTTCATTGTGTAGTAAGAACCTGGTACCAACCTCACCTGAATAATAGGGAACTGGTCCTTAATCCTACAGTATTCATTGCAGTTCTGCTGAATTTCTTGTGGAGACTGTCAGCTCTTTGTGGGGACAATCATAATGCCTTTGCCCATCTGTATCTGGATCCAGAGCTGAACAAACCACCAATAAACAGTGTAGAGGGAAAAGCAAGCTTGCCATTTCTGTATCCATTGGGAAAACTGGGAAAGAGACCCATGCATTTCATGGAATTCCCAGAAAAATTGAAAACAGTTATGCTCCTGATCACTAGCACCAGGCTTGAACTCCATTCAATGCAAAGATAAAGGGGGAGAAAGAGTCTTCATCATGTATCCATGGAGGTGGTCCAATCTCCCTTTGATTTGAGAGTATATTCAGCCCTTTCCCTAATGGTATCACAAATGGTCCGGTATGACTGAAATTGTTTCCATTTTAGATAGGTGACCTATCACTTGGCATTACTTAGACCTTCCAATGGATGTACATAAGTCAAGTCAATCAACATTTGTTAAGTATCTGCTATGTGCCAGGCACATATACCTCAGCACAGTAAATGCCAAGGATACAAAAAAGAGGCAAACGGGAGTCCCCTGCCCTCAAGGAACTTACAATCTAATGGGGGAGACAGAAAGCAAATACATACAAAAGAGCTAATAATAGCAAGAAAACAAATATGTACAAACAAGGAAATAATTAAGAGAATCCCATAAGGTGACTCCAAATGAAACCATGCACAGAAATGTGGTCAGATACAGCTCAGAGCCTTTGACAGACTTGACTTTTCTTCTTATGCTGATTCCCTAAGAGAATCAGCACAAGAAAGAGAAAAGGAGAGGTCAGAGAAAGGAGAGGTCAGTAAGACTGGGCATTTCTAACTGGGAAAAAACTCAGTGGTCTTCAAAAAGACCCTTATTTCTATTCAGTTGGCCATAAAGTTTTTTGGAAGAGGATGGTTCAGGACCAGGCTGCCTCCATGGCACATTGACATCTAGGTTTTGAGGCACCATTATTTAATGGTGGGAGAAAAACTCAGTACTGTGCATACTCACTCTGTCTCTCAGAGACCAATTATTCGCTGCTTGAGAAGGGAGATATAAACTGTTAAAAATTTCCCTTGACAACTGGAATTTTCCTCCAACACAAGCAATGTCTTCTTACATTTTACAGTGATCAAGAAACAAAAGACAAAATTCCCCCAGAAAGATAAAACAAAGGACCACATTTAGAATTTCTTTATTTAACAAATAGATCAATAATAAGATAAATGCCAGTGCACCCTTGCAGAAAATATTTCCCTGCAACCAGTCACTCCTGTAGGTGATCAAATGAATAGAGTTCTGGATTTGGAGTCAGGAAGAGCTGAGTTCAAATCCTGCCTCAGACACTTACCAGCTGTGGAATCCTAGGCATGTTACTTAATCTCTGGCTGATTCAATGTCCTCATTTGTAAAATGAGATTATAATAGTTCTTATCTTCCAGAGTTGTAAGAAAACCAAAAATACAATGATATAATATTTATGAAGTATTTTACAAACTCTAAAATGCTATTTTTAACTAATTCCCTTTAAATATAGTTAAAGGTAAGCAAAGAGAGGCTTCTCTTAATTGAATTAAATGAGGGCATTTCTGCTCCTAGTTTGGTCACCATAGATTGTCTCTTTATTTCAGGGAATCAATGTCTCTTCCTGAATTTGAGTGGCTTCAATTAGATTAAAAACAAAAACAAACTGATTACATCTTTGATTCCAGTGAAATTCAAGAGTAGGAGTAAATCTAGAGTAGGACATTATCTCCTTGGCAATGATAATATATTTTTTTTAATGACTAAGGGTTGTTTTTTTTTTTCTTTGAGATTAGATAAAACTAAGGTATTGTCATCACTTCTACCCAAGCCTGGGAAAGTTTCGAAGAGGTACAAACCCACCAAGCTGTATTTGGCTAATCCATAGGAATAAGAAAACAAAATGAGACCTTGTGTGATAGAAATGTAACTTCAGATCATCAGACTTCAAAAGTGGTGATCAAGAAATGTCTCTAAAATGGCAGACCTCCCCAGAACTGCGGACACATGGGGAAACTGTCCTATACCATGTCCCTGTTTTCCAACACTTATCTCCCTCTACCTCCTACTCCATTCCTAGATCCTTCTCTCCTTGGCTGAGTTCAGGTTTTTATCTTGCTTCGGAATTAAAGAGCTTATTGATGCTGGGGTTTCTGCTTCCTTACTCTGACTCATATAGCTACTCTGATTTCTTTTGAATGCTTATTATGACAAAGATGCTGACTCACTTTTTTTGTGATGATCTTTTGTGTAACTGGTGTTTGGTCAGTCAACAAGCATTTATTAAATTCCTGCTATGTGGCAGGACCTGAGCCAAGGGCTGAGGATAGATACAAAGAAAGGCAAACAACCAAAAAACCCCATTCCCTGATCTCTGGCGACAGTAAGCCAAGCGCTACCCTCCCTTGAGAGCGATCAGAGACAGTGCTTCTTATTCCAGACCTCTTATTGCACCCCTCATCTAAAGACAGCTGATATATGGGAGAGAGATATAATTCTTTCCCAGTGTCCCTTTTGGATACAGGGGATTTTAGGAGAGCCTGGCCAAGGTAATATTGGAGCTGGCTGCCTCTCCCTGACTAAACTGCAGGTTTGGTCATCCACCGGCTGCCCACAAGGCAGAAATTGCAGTCTTTGGAAATGTGATGAGTCAGATCCCAAATCTGATAGCCATCCAGTCTTATCTATGTAGCAGAGAGCCACCCACACACAATACTATAATGATGCATTTCTGCAACGATTCTTAAGATTTTATAACCCTACTAAACCCTTAGTGGATGTGTTTCCATGAGGGGCTCACAGAATTTGGCATAGATTCTAAGGATTCAAACAGGGCAACAGGGGGACTGTTCTTAGGTTAGAAGCCTATGGGGGGGAACATAATTGAGGAAGTAATGGTGAGGTTCTGCTTCATAGTAGGGCCAATGAGTCAAATTATATCTTGTAATGATCTCAGTGAGTTTTGAATGTATTAGAGGTCTAGATAAATACCCTTCTTCATTGACTAATTGACTAAATTGAATCCGGACTTCACAAAACAAATCCCCTTAATAAAAGGATTTGTTCTGTAAAACTTAGACTCAGTCGAAAGGCCACACCCAAGGACCTAGAAGGCCACAGGTTCCTCACTCCTGCACTAAGCAAAGTAGAAGCTGGTATAACTTCTCCTATCACCTAAAATGGTCAATCAAAAGACGTATTGTCTCACTTAGGGAGTAAAAGAGTAATTCAGAAATGGAGAGCCAGTGACCAGTTGGATAATACAGGATGAACAAGGCAAATCACCTCAAGAGGCTGAGATCAAAGAGTTTCATGCTCTGGGAAGTCACACCAAGGATAAAACCTAAAAGGTGGTGCATAATTACAGGATTGATTGATGTAACTATCAGCATAGCCCAATAAAGTGGGGTCTGGCAAACACAGGTGTCAAAGATGAAGGGTAAAGAGATATGGGGCAGGACTCTTGGAGAGGATCTTAGCTGATGTTTCCATTTAACCATTTATGTATTTTATGTTAATACTTACTAAAGATACCTCACCAGCCAACAGGAATCCAACAATGACGTCAATGGATTTACACGAACCAAGTAAAATTGAAGAGGTTACTCATAAAGAGGGTTAGGGTTGCTCTAGAGACCCCAAAATACCAACACCCTGGGTCCTGCCGAATGAATTCTACTCAAGTCTTCTCTCAGCCAAAAAAAAGTAAAGTTTATTAAAAGTTCGCTTGTATTGGACACAGAGTAAGTCTGTGCTAGGTCATCCTATGGCACTCTCACTATTCTATGGCGCTCTCACAAACATGGAGACAAGATGGGGTCTTATATACAGAAGGTTGTGGGAGGAATCTAGGGGTGGTCTAGGGGAGGAGTTTAGGGAGGGTCTTCAGGAGGAGTTAATGAGGTCAATGAGTGATTAAGGGTGGGAAGTTGCTGGAGGCTTCCTGGACACCACAGACAATGTGGGCTAGGCCAGTTCAAGGGTGGATTGATATTTTGATAGGCTCTAGGGTAGGAAGTCTAGTAACTGAGGGTGGGAAGTCTAGCAACACAGGAATGCCAAACAGAGGTTTGGGCCCACAATGTAAGGCTTATTGCCTCATGCGAATGCTTCATCAAATGAGACGATTTAATCAGAGTTCAAGAGGGGTTCCCAGAGTCTGTACCTCAAGAACTCAAGGAGAGCTTGAAGGGGCTCCCAGAGCCAGAATGAAGTTGCTTTTGTAGGTAGCCTACATGCCCTTGCCCTCATGAAGTAGGACATGGAAGGAGAGGTGGGAGTTATGAGTAGACTAGAGCTCATAGCATGCCACTCAGCTAATTTGGCTTCCTTTGCTTTGCCATGGCCAATGGTAGTAGCTGTTGGCAGATATTTCTTACCTTGAACCCTAGGTAAGAAACCCTCTAAGGAAGTTCTCATGGTGCTTGGTGGCAGACTGACCATCAAGGGCATCTTCTGTCCTAAAAGGAGGAGAATTTTGCCCAGCAGAATGGTCTTAAAGCTTTTCACACCCTGGTCCCTTCTCATCTTTCCAACTTCTCACATATAGTCCATCTCCTGTCTCCTGTCTTCCTTTGTACTGTCTCTCTCCCATTCTGGGACTTTCTTCCTCCTCTTGTGCTGTCTTCCTTCCAAAGTCAGCTCAAACACCACCTTCTTCTGGTCTCTCCAACTAGCGCCTTCCCCACAAAGACTACTTTCTGTCTACTCTGTATGTATCTGTTTTTACACATTTTGTCTCTCCCATCACGTTGTAAATTTCTTGAGGGCAGGGACTGCTTTTCTTGGAGCTGATAGAAGAGAGGCATTGCTTTGTTGAGAGCTGATTGGCTGAAGGAAGGCAATATTGCCCTCTAGCACCACCTATAGCCTAAGAGAGGTGAAACCTTTCAAGGGGGTGCCTGTCTTGCTCTTTACCGTGGGGATTTTGGAAGGAGAAAGGGGAGGTGGGAGAACAACTTTTGCTTCAACTTTGTTGTTATCTGTATTCATTGGAGAAAACACATGACTTTGCTGAGAGCTAATTGGAGAAAACAGAATCTCCTGTTATTTGAAAAACTGACTAGCAAAAGGTGACCTGGAGCTACCTACAACTTGGGAGAAACTCCTGAGAACCAGAGAGCACATTTGAGGAACCTGGCAATTCTCTGGCTCAAGGGAACGACTTGTGACTGAAATTGCTTAACACTTTCTCAGTGCCCTTCCAAGGTTAGCTGTGCACTAAGAGCTCTGTATTGCTTCAGTGGCTAGAAATGAGTAAAGAAGGGTTTGGTCCAGCACAAGAACTATGAGGACCCAAAGGGGAGCGGAGAGTGAGAACCTGTTTTATCCAGAAGGTAATGTGTGGTGTAGACCATTCCCTTAAAAGATCAGGAGCAAGGCCAGCAGTCCACAGTCATGAGATATCCTAGGCACATGGGTTTCCTACTCATGTACCTCCATGCTAGGTTTCTAGGAAGATGTTTTCTGGTGTTTTCTATGAACGATCACTCAATATTTATTAAGCATCTATTATGTTTGAGGCCCCTAGCTAAGCACTGAAGATACAAAACGAGGCAAAAGACAGTCCCTACCCTTAAGGAGTTTGCTGTCTAATAGGGGAGACAGGATGCAAACAAATTGGTTGCTTGGTTGTTGCCCTTCGTTCTGGAAGAAGACCAAAATGACATTACTATGCTAGAGTCAAGTTACAGTGTTTCTGACTGTAGTTCATCAGTCCATAACAAGCTCAAAATGTTCTACCACAAGTCAGGCACAAATAGCACATGTGAACATTTGAGGTAAATTCTGTAGATTTGTGCATCTTGTGTTTCTTTGGAGCTACTTCAGTTTTGTTTTGCTCATAGAGCACAGCCCCTTCTCTGATGTGGGCACGCCATGCTAAGTGTCCTATGCCAGTGTCTGTCATGTCACACAATCAATTCCAAAGTTCTTAAGAGAGACCTTGGGAGTGTCTTTGTATTGCTTCTTCTGACCACCATGTGAACACTTGTCCTGTATAGGTTCTCCATAAAATAGTCTTTTTGACAAGCATATGTTTTGCATTTGAACAATGTGGCCAGTCCATTGGAGTTGTGCTCTCTGAAGCAGAGTTTGAATGCTTGGAGGTTTAGTTTGAGTAAGGATCTCAGTGTCTGGTACTTTCTCCTGCCAGGTGATCTTCAGAATCTTCCTAAGACAATTAAAATGGAAACGATTCTGTTTCCTGACATGGCACTGGTAGACTGTCCAGGTTTCACAGGCATATAACGATGTAGTCAGCACATAGCCTAATACTTCTTCTCTCCCACTTTCCTTTGGAGCTTCCCAAACACTGAGCTAGCTCTGGCAATGTACGTGTCAACCTCATTATCAATGTTTACATCCCTGGGAAGTATGCTGCCAAGGTAAGTGAACTTATCCACTGCATTCAAAACTTCTCCATTTGCTATAACTGATGGTTCCACGTATGGATGGTGTGGTGGTGGCTGATGGAGACCTGTGTTTTCTTGGTGTTAATTATTAGGCCAAAATTGCCATTAGCAGCAGAGAATCGATTCATACTTTGTTGCATCTCAGCTTCAGATTCTGCATTGAGTGCACAATCCTCTGCAAACAGAAAAGCATGCACCAACACTCCCCCCACTTTGGCCTTGGCTTGCAGCCTTTCCAAGTTCAAGAATTTACCATCAGTGCCGTAGCTGACCTTGATGCCGTGTTTGTCCTCATCAAAGGCATTTCCCAACATGGCTGAAAACATCATGCTAAAGAGCATGGGAGCAAGTGTACAGCCTTGTTTCACTCCGCTGGTGGCTGGCAAAGTGTGAGACCAGTCCATTATCCAGAACCCAGGCAAGCACGCTGTCATGAAGTTATCTACAATGCTGATGAACTTCTCCGGGCAACCAAACTTTGACATAATTTTCCTTAAGCCCTCATGACTGACAGTGTCAAAGATCTTGGTCAGATCTACAAACACTGTGTTCAGACCTCTGTTCTGTTCCTGGCACTTCTCCTGGATTTGTTGGGCAGCAAACACCATATTGACCTTTTCTCAGCTCTTTCTGAAGCCACACTGGGTCTCAGGTAGATGAGCATCTTCCAGGTGAGGGATCAGCCTATTAAGGAGGACTCTGGCAAGAATCTTGCCAGCAATGACTAAGAGAAAGACCCCACTGTGATGGTCACAGGACGATCTATTTCCTTTACCTTTATAGAGATGGACAGTGGAGGCATCCTTGAACTCCTGGGGGAGAACCTCTTCTTGTCATATAACCTGGAAAATTTCAGTCAGCTTTTGTATGAGCAATGGACCACCACCTTGTAAATCTCACCTGGAATAGAACAAGCATTAGGTGCTTTGCCACATGAAAGGCGCCTAATGGCATTCAAAACCTCTTCTTTAGGGGTGGCTAGGTGGCACAGCAGAGCACTGGCCCTGGAGTCAGGAGGACCTGAGTTCGGATTCAGCCTCAGACACTTAACACAAAAACTAGCTGTGTGACCTTGGGCAAGTCACTTAACCCCAATTGCCCTCCCCCAAAAGCAAAAAAAAAAAAAAACCAAAACCTCTTATTTAGTTGGAATTTCAGCTAGGGAGGAATTGATTTCAACCTTAGGTATATGGCAATGACTTCAGCATTGACTGATGATGGTCTGTTGAGGACTCTATGGAAGTGTTCAAACCATCTCTCTAGGATCATGTCCTTATCACTAATCGAAGTGACTCCATCAGCACTGAATAGTTGAGATGCACCATAGGTCTTTGGCCCACAAATAGCCTTAGGGCATCATAAAAGTGCTTTGGATTGTTACTATTAGCATAAAACTGAATTTCATCTACTTTCTTACTGAGCCAAGAATCCTGTTTCTTTCTAAGTTTTGTTTGTACTTTACTTTTGATGGAATTAATTGCTATCTTCTTAGAGATAGATGAACTATCCTGTTGATAAACCCTGTGCAGTTCTCATTTTTCATTTAGCAGCTTTTGAATTTCCTCATCATTTTCATCAAACTGGTCTTGATGTTTGCGAGTGTTCTGACCTAGATGAGCAAATGCAGTGCTATACACCAAATCTCCTTTTCGGCTCCACTGTTGCCAACTGTGGATTGGCTCAACTTTCCCCCCAAGTTAGCAATAAACTGTTCCCTCTCAGAGAAGAACTCTAATCTGTGGAAATTAATTTTTCTGAGTCACTTTGCCTTGGGAGCCTTGCTTTTTTTGAATGCAAATATTTATCTTGGAGAGAATAAGTCTATGATCAGTCCAGCACTCTGAACCACACATTGCCTTCCTCAATTCTCGCATTCTGTTTCTTCTTACAGTAACATAGTCTGTTAAAAACCAATATTTGCTGTGAGAGTGCATACATGAAGTTTTATTGCGCTTAAACAGAAGATAGTATTGGTGATGAGAAGGTCATGAGATGCACAAGTCTTCAGTAGTAAGTGATCTTTGTTATTGCAGTTTCCAACTCCATTCCTCCCTAGAACTCCCTACCAACAATATTTTTTTGCAAATAAATATATACAAAACAAACTACACAGAAGATATATAGGAAATAATTAATAGAGGGAGGGCACTAGAATTAAGAAAGATTAGGGAAGGCTTCCTATAGAAGATAGGATTTTAGTTGGGACTTAAAGGAAGCTAGGGAGGTCAGTAATCTGAGGATAAGAAGACAAAAATGAAATAATTTTTGCCCCCAAGAAGCTTACATTCTATTTGGGGGAAATTACATGTACATACAAAAAGAAATATAAAATATAGGCAAAGTGATTTTGCCAGGGAAAGTCACTAGCAACTGAGGGGAAGCATTATTGGCTCCCTTCAGGAGGTGGTACCTGAGATGAGCTTAGAAGGGAGCTAGGATTTCTAGGAAGTGCAGAGGCAGTGCATTTTAGACATGAGGAAAAGTCTGAGCAAAGGCACCAATATAGGAAAGAAGATGGGCTGCTACTATGGGAGGGCAGTAGGTTGGATTGTGGAGTGAATAAAGGAGAATGCAATGAAAAGGTAGATTGGAGCCAGACTGTGAAAGACTTTAAAAGCCAAACAGAGAAGTTGGCATTTTATCCTAAAGGCAAGAAAGGGCTGCTATTGAACCAAAGAGTGGTTAGTGTGAGCCACACTTGCATCAGGGCTCATGATATGGCCCATTCTCTTCTTCAGTTAGGATATAGAATAGGAAAGGGGAGGGAACAAGCATTCATTAAGCTCCTACTGTGTACCAGGCATTGTGCTCAATGTTTTACAATGATTATTTCATTTGACCCTCACAACAATCCTAGGTGATAGGTGTTATTACTATCCCCATTTTACAGTTGAAGAAACTTGGGCAAAACTAAGGTGAAGTGACTTTCCCAGAATCACACAGAGGCCAGATTTGAACACAGGTCTTCCATGACTTCAGTTCCAGCACTCTATCCACTGGGCTTGCTCCCTCTAAGAGGCAGAAAATAACTGTAGCTCTCACATGTTAAAACTACTCTTCACCTTTCACTGGTCCAGGATGGTTGTAGTGGGAGCCTGGGCTTATTATCATTTGTTACTGTCATTGTACTGGTGTCACTTTGCTGGAGGACTCCTTTCCTATCTTCTGGCTGGCTTCTTCTGCAGGTCTGGGGTGAAATAAGTCACTGACTAATTTCTTTTTGAATGTCTTGATCTTTATTCAGTGTGATGTGATTTTGGTGGTTTTGCTCGAGTATGGAACCTGGTCTACCATTAAGGCAGCCATCTTGGCTGGAAGTCTTCTGTAGTCATTTTCCACGCTGGGAACTCTTTGCAGTATTTGGGAGATAATGTTTATTTGTAGGAAGGAGGATGATTGGGAAGAAGTGGGACCCTCTTCCCTCTGAGTTTTTGCTCAAATAGTTTTAAGTTCCCCCAGGACTGGCTGAACCAACTTATCAGTTTTAGGCACTTGTCAGACATCTGAAATTAAAGTCACTATACTATTATGAAATAAACTCTTCCATATACATCTTTCCAGATGCAATGGTTTTTGCATAGATGTTGGAGTTCCCTGCATCTGTTAACAGTCATGAGAAGGTGCTATTCTGTTGGTGCTGAGTATTGTTCTATGCATGTAAAACACAGGAGTTCTCGCCACAAGAACAATTGCCTTCCATAGACACCAAGAATGTGATGTCCAGTGGGAGAAGTAGAATGCCCACACAGTGTGATCTCAGCATCAACCACCAGGTGGTGCTTGAGCTGCTCCCACTCTCTGGTCCCCTACAATCCTTTTTGCACATGCAAGTTTATAGACTCCCTATCTGGATACCATTTGAGTCTCCATGTCCAACTCAAGCTTGCTGTCTACCCATCTTCCCCGGTGGGAACCCAGAAACCTGGGCTCTCCAAGGCTTCCAGACTCTGAGTACCTTGACCCAGATTCTATTTCATTTCATTTAGCCTGGAACAGCACTTCTTAAACTGTGGGTCACAACCCAGTATGGGGTCATGAGAAATTTGGCAACAGTGAAAGATTTCTGAATGCACAATGACCAAAAATTAATTAAAAATCAAAGGGATAATGAATAGGAGGTGTTTCTGGCAGCACTTGCCCATAGTGCATTGCATAATTTCATTGCAATCCTTGTTTTAAACACAAAGCATGCATGCTTTGTATTATGTATGCCCTCTGGCCACACAATGCCAACTAAGCTGCCAGGTTGGGAGTATGAAAAGATTAAGAAGCCCTGGTTGAGAACAGGAATTTAATGAGGCTGTTAGATGGCTTGGAGGGTAGAGTGCCAGCCCTGGAATCAGAAAGAACTGATCAGAAAGACCTGAGTTCAAATCTGGCCTCAGACACTTACTAGCTATGTGACCCTATACAAGTCACTTCATCCTGTTTGCCTCAGTTTCTTCACCTGTAAACTGAGCTGGAGAAGGAAAGTGCCAACCATGCTAGTATCTTTGCCAAGAAAAGCCTAAAAGGGGCCACCAAGAGCTACAAGCCTTGCATACAAAGATTGTAATAATTTATTTGTCCTTTCCTGTTCTCATTCCCATTAGGATTCTCAGTGCTTCCCCATTCTTCAAGGACTACACACACACATTCCAGGTCGGAGTACTGTACACTTAGTGAATGGAACTGAAATGAAGCAATACACTAATATTTCTGAGTGGCGCAAAAAAGAAGGTCCCTGAATCTCCAGGTTCTCAAATTCACTTCCACCAATGGAACAGATGTGTCCAGAGGCCATTTGTAGAGAAGAGCAATCAGGCATCCTCTCTTCAGCAGTCACAAAGAAGAGATTGGATTCAATGTGGATGGCGAATCCCATCCCAACCCCGGTAGCCCTGGCCGCCATTTTCCTGCTTATGAACAGCTGCTGCAGGAGTCCCATAGTCAGTTCAGGGTATTGTTATATCTCTAACATCATCCTGCCCTGAGCCCATGAGCCCAGCCCCATCATCTGATGCCACAAGTTCACAATCAGGCATGTGTCCCCTGCTCATCCTCTGGGCTCCTTTGCATTGTCATAAAATGGTCAACTGCCTTCTTTTTAACGTCCCAAGAGCTTTAGGATGCTGCCTTTAAGTACAACTTAACTACTACCCTTCCGTTCCTTTTCTTTTCTGGTGCCTAAAAGATCCAGGACATTAAAGGAGAGAGAGCTCAGGCTTCTTCCAACCCAAGGTGACAGGCGTTGTTGTGAAGGATCTTGTACGCTCTTGGGATGAAGGAAGGGAGAATATATGGAATACTCTTCAAGATACTTATGAAGCATTGCATCATACCTGGGTATGGACGGGTGTGATCAGTCGCATGAGTGAAGTTTGAGTCCCTCACTTTCAGAGAGACAGTGGGGAATAGTAGATGGAGCACAAGATCCAGAGTCATAAAGAACTTCAAGGTAGTGGAGAAAGCCCTCACCATGGAGTCAGGAAGACCTGGGTTCAAGTTCTACCTCTAACTCTTACTAGCTATGGGATCCTGCAAGAGTTACCTAATCTCTCTGAGATTCAATTTCCTCATTCATAAAATGGAGGTCATATTATTACCACCTACTTGTGTTGTGTCTGAGTCTTTGTGACCCCCATTTGGAGTTTTCTTGGCAAAGGTGCTGGAGTGGTTTGTCATTTCCTTCTCCAGCTCTTTTTACAGATGAGGAAACTGATGGGGCAAACAGGGTGAAGTGACTTGCCCAGGGTCACACAGCTAGTAAGTGTCTAAGGCTGAATTTGAACTCAGGAAGATGAGTTGTGCTGACTCCAAGCCTGGTGCTCTATGCAGAATGGCGCCACCTAGCTGCCCGGCTTTGCTCATGTTAAATGCTTCATATGTGTTTCTTTCTATTGAGGGCACCATTTCCCTTCCACTCAGAATCATCCTCAACTCTTCCTTCCCCCTCAGCCCCCAATTAGCTCATTATCTTGTCAATTCAGCCTCTATGGTGTCTCCTGCTGCCATTGCTTTCCCTCCCTTTCCACATATCATAAGTGCACCAGCTCATGCCCTCATCATTGCTCAACTCAACTGTTATGGTAGCTTCAGAAGGAGGAATTTGGAGTCATGGGTTCAAATTCTAATCCTATCCCCTTCCAGCTTGTGGGACCTTGATTAATTTAATTAATTAATTTAACCTCTTTGGGCTTTACTTTCCTTTTCTATAAAATTAAGGAGACAGAAGAGGATTGGACTAGACGATTTCTAAGGTCCCTTCTGGCTCTGAATCTATGAATATAATAATTATATGGGTCTGATGAGGGCAGCCAGGTGGCAGTGGGTAGAGTGCCAGAGCTGGAGTCATGAACACTCCCCTTCCTGGGTTCAAATCCAGCTTCAGACACTTACTAGCTGTGTGACCCTGAGCAAATCACTTCACTCTGTTTGCCTCAGTTTCCCCACCTGTAAAATGAGCTAGAAAAGGAAATGGCAAACTGTTCCGGTATCTCAACCAAGAAAACCCCAAATGGGGTCACGGAGAATTGGACACAACTGAACAACAACAAATGTTTGCTTCCAATGTTTCTTTCCTTCAATCCGTCCTCCATATGGCTTCCAAAATAATCTTCCTAGAGTAGAGGTGCGACTATGTCATTTCCCAGCTTAAGAATTTTTAGTGGGGGTGGTTAGGTGGCGCAGAGTATAGAGAACCAGCCCTGGAGTCAGGAGGACCTGAGTTCAAATCCTGTCTCAGACACTTAACACAAAAACTAACCATGTGACTTTGGGCAGGTCACTTAACCCCAATTACCCTCCAAAAACCAAAATAATAATAATAATAATTTTTAGTGGTCCTCTCCTGCCTCTAAAGTAAAAGAAACTCAGCTCCCCATTTCAGGTCTCTCCCAATCCGATTCCAGTCCGGCTTTGCATTCTTCATCCCTACCTAGTTTTAGCAAAAGAAGTCTAGAGATTGTCATAATCAATTTAGACAAGGAATGAGCCTTAGAGCAAATACTGTCCCAACCCTTTGTTTTGTGGAGGAGGAAATAGAGACAGATCAGCAGAGATGAAGAGCTTTGCCCAAGGTCACACAGTAGTAAATGCCCGAGTTGGGACTGAATTCAAGTCTCCTGTCTCCCAATCCAATTCCCCCTCGCCCATCCCCACCCCCACCAGAACAAGCTCCTTGCCTCTTCCCCAAAGAGTCATTTCCTGCCCACACATCTTTGCCCAGGCTGTGTCCTCTGCCTGGAAAGACACTCCCTTCTCACCTCTGCCTGGAAGAATCCTTTCTTCCTTCAAGGCTTACTTCTTACATGAGGCTTTTCCTGATTTCTCTTGTCAGTGTTCATTGACTTCTCAAATTATCTTGGTGTTAAATGCTCAGCTTATATGACAAATGTAAGGTCTTCGAAGGCAAAGATTGTAATTAATTTTTTGCCCTAGTATCCCAAATGCTGGCATGGATAGTAGCAAGTATTTGTAAATATGTGTTGAATTTAATCGAATGTCAAGAGTCAGCGCTACAAGTGACTTCAGAGATCATTAAACCCATCCCCTTCGTTTATCAGAAGAGGAAACTGAGATCAGGAAAGGGGAAGGGACTTGAACAAGGTCATTCAGTCAATGTTAAGAGAAAACTTGTTTTCCTTGTTTTAGGGCCTGGGGAGAAGAGGCCATTGGAGCAGAGCCTCTGAAGAGACCCTCGAAAGCCCCTCAGGGTAGAAGAATGAGCTCTCTTTCCAAACACCTGAACACTCTATTCTTTCTACTTCGCCAGCTGCCAGACTCTCAGGGGGGTCCCAGAAAGGGAGAGGCTGAAGTAGGGGGTGGGGGATGGGGACATACTGGGATTTTGTAGAGAAGGACTCCCCCAGGCTGATTAAAGACAGGGAAAGAAGGAACAGAGAAGGCATTTGGCCTTAGGTCCATATTAAAGGAATTGTATGCAAATGAGATACAAAATTATCCTATTTCCTCTGAGTCAGTCCAGGGCAAGTAGCAGAACCCCTTGGCACCCCAGGGCCCCACCCAGCTGCTGGACCCTTGGTCATGGGTCCACCTTGTCAGGAATCTGCCTTATTTCCTAACACTAACACCTTTACCTGGCCGGCAGCCAGGAGATACAGGGTTCTCGAGGCTCTATCCCCACCCCTACCCTCACTGAACCACTGTTTGACCTTGGGGAAGTCCCTTAGTATTCTGAACCTCTAATTTCCTCCTCTATAACAAGGGGGCAATGGGGTAGAGAAAGGGACGAATGGGGGTTGGACTTCATGCAAGCTGAAAGTCTTTTCCTGCTAGGATTTAGTTTTGAGCAGTTTCTCTGTGGGGGACAGCATAGGTAGATGGTCATAGAGAGCCAGTGCTTACTGGGACAGCTTCAAGAGACTTGTCGCCTCCTCCTGAGCTCCCTCAGGGGTATCGAGCTGAAAGTCAAGTTCTCCTCAAGTCCAGGGTCCCCAAAGCCTGAGCCTAGACAGACAAAGCTTTCTCCTGCTTCTCCTCCTCTTCAAATCTCTGCATTTGTTGAGAAGCTGGGCCCCTTTTTTCCCATCCACTGTGCTTTGAGGGGAAACATGTTAGATAAAAGAAAGAACCTGAAACAGGAAGAAAGAAACCTTGGGATCTGTTAAACGTGTAATAAGTTAGTGCTTAATAAATGCTTTTTCATTCCTTCATTCAAAGGCAGATCTTCTAGGAAGGCTCTAGAATTCCACGGTCTATGCTCTAAGGTCCCTCCTGGTTCTGATATGCCATGTCCTAAGAGCCCTCCTGGCTCTGACTGTTTTAAGGTCTGACATTCTGTGATTTGAGGATCCTCAGAGTCTCAGAGGTGAGGACTTGTCTGAAGTCTCAGAGATTGCAGGTGACATCCTTTATTCAGTATTTTACAGTCTACAAAGGTTCCTCACAACAGAATCTGAGTGTGGAAGAAATTGACACTAGGAAAAGAATTTACCTGCCCTGGGACATAGAACCAGGATCATTAATGATAGGAACTCAGCTGTCATGTAGAGCTTCAATGCTTGCAAAATGCTCTCACGATGCCCCGAAGGGAAGTGCTACAAGGGTCATCTTCAGTTTAAATATTAGGACACTGAGTCTCAGAGAGGTTAGAGCCAAGCCTGGAGACCAGGCCTTTGGACTCCCAACCCAGAGCTCTTCCCTGGACAATGGGTTGACTTTTTAAGAAGGGACCAAGGGATCTCCAATGCTGAGGAGATCCTGGGGGGAGAGCTCAAAGGAAAGGCAGAGAAGGGAGGTCCTCACCTCAGGACCCAACCTGAGGACTCAGAGAGGGCTGGAGTTTCAGGGGCTGCTCCTTACCAGGAAGTACAGTGGATATCATCGCCTGGGCCCTAGCGTAACTAAGCCGCCTGAGGGGCAAACCCAGCCCAGGTATTTGCTGGCTGGACTGGATTCTTTAACAATCCCTCCCTTCCTCCCTAGGCCTCTGCTGTGATGTCAGTCACACCCTCCTTCAGTTTGGGAGACTAGGGCCCTTATCTCCCCTGAGATGCAGAGAAATCTCTCTGGACCTTCACAGAGATATTCCCTAATGCTTCCTGGAGCCAAGGCTAGTCTAAAGGGACACCCAGACTGGAAGTGCTGAGAAAAAAGAGGCCAGAGATTACTACCTTCCATCTCCTGGGTGTTTCTCTCTCTCTCTCTCTCTCTCTTCTATCCTCTCCTCCTTCCTTCTTTCCTTCCTTCCTTCTTTTCTTCTCTGGTTTGAGGAAGTAAAGAGAAAGGACAGAAGGGAGAGAGTGATCTCTAGCTCTAACCTTCCTACCTCACCCCCTCTACCCCATGCAGTTAGTTGAGGAAAAAGGGGATCAGAGAAGTTAATATACTTGTCCAAGGTCACACATGAAGAGTCAGCATTTTAAATGAGGTCTGACTCAAAGCTAAGCATCTGAACCCTGAGGTCTCCTGATAGTCTGGTTCTTCTCCTTACTAGCTCTGTTAGACCTTCCTCTCTTTGGGCCTCAGTCTCCTCATTTGTAAAATGAGAGGGTTGTACTTAGTGATTCCTAAGATACCTTGAAGTTCTAATCATCCCAGTAGAATTCATTGATCCAAGGTGCTCAGTGATGAAAATTCTTGGAGTCTTCCATGGACTGGGGTGGGAAGAAGATACTGAGTCCTTTCCTTTTCCAGTATTCTGATTCCCCTAGGCATCAAACCTAGGGCCTTGGACCTCACCATAGCATCCTAACTTGGTGTGACTTTGCCATCCTTCCCTCTCCTTATGCCTTGCTTTTCCCTTCTATAAAGTGAAGGGGTTAGACCAAGAAAATTACTCAGTAAGTCAATGAGCATTTATTAGATACCTCCTATGTACCAACCACTCTGATGAGCACTAATGATACAAAGGAAGGATGCTGCCTTCAAGGAGTATACCTTCTAGTGGGAAGGATAACATACAAAGAAATATGTAGATATATACTTGTAAATTGGAGGTGTTGTCAGAAGGAAGACCCTAGTATGAGGTGGGATGGGGGGAAGGACGGGGAAAGACTGATTGCAGAAGAGAGGTGAGACTTGAAGAAATCAGGGGCATCAGGAGGCATAGATGAAGAGGGGAAGCATTCCAGGCATGGGGGTCAGTCAGTGAAAATGTACAGTCAGAAGATGGAGTATCTTGTTTGAGGAACAGCAAGGAGTTCTACGTCACTGTATCAAAGAGTATATGGTGGGGAATAAGGTGTAAGAAGACTGGAGAGGTAGGAAAAAAGGGACAGGTTGCAGGATGCTTTAAAAGCCAAGCAGAGAATTTTATATTTGGTCCTGGAGGTAATAAGGGAGTCACTGGAGTGACTCCTTTGAATATATTGAATAGGGGCGAGGGAGGATAATATGGTCAGGCCTGCACTTTGGGAAGAGCCTTTTGACAGCTGAGTAGAGGATAGACTGGAGTGAAGGGAGCCTTAAGGCAGGAAAACCAACCAGCAAGCTATTGAAATAGTCTAGGCACAAGGGGATGACAGTGTCAATGGGAAGAAGGCGGTGTATACCATGGGAAGAAGGCGGTGTATACCATGG
>NW_027185588.1:6809034-6855922 GCF_028583685.1 Petaurus breviceps papuanus | reverse complement strand
GGAAGAAGGCGGTGTATACCATGGGAAGAAGGCGGTGTATACCATGGAAAGAAGGTGGTGAGTACTATGTGTGCACCCCAAAACTGTGTGCAACAGAGATCTTCACCCAAATAATACACAGAGGCTTCTCCAGGTAGGAAGCAGAAAAGAATGGTTTATTACGATCGAGAAAGGGCCACCCCCCTTCTGACAAATGGTCAGGGAGGAGAAGCAATTTACAAAAGGAAATGGCAAAGTTATAAAGCCCTAACATGAAATTCTCCCCCACCCCCCTTCTGACCCTTTTCTTCCATTGGCTGGAAGTTAGGTGGCAATCTACCTTAAGTACCCGAACAAGGAAACAGGAGACCATCCAATGTACATTTGAGAAAGCACTTCTGTCCTTATTTGGCATATCTTATGCTGAAGTGTCACTGAGGAGAGGGGTGACTCCTTACCACTCTGAGTTTTGAGTCCTTGTAAATCATGTGATTTCTGGTGAAGGGAAACTTGGGCCTGTTTCCCATGAAAAGCCTTAATAAATTTTAGAATATAGTCTGAGAAGTTTTCACTTTTTTTTTTTTTCACTTCTTTTACTCACATGGAAAGAAAGTAGTGTATACCATGAAAAGAAGGTGGTGTATATTATGGAAAGAAGGTGGTGTATGTTAGAAATAACCATCTTAACAAAAATTCCACTTGGCCATGAATGAATTTAGAAAAAGAAGATTTTTATTTCACATCATTTCTGAAGGGTGACTTAGCTTTTAGCCTCTTGTGAAACAGGATCCCTTTCTAGACCAAGCACATGTTAAGATAGTTACAAAAGTCTTTTTAGAATTCATCCAGATTTGAATTTCTCATCTTGAATCCCATTGGTCAGCATTCTAGGGTTCACTAAACCCCACCCCTTGATTACATCTTCTTATTTCCACATTCCTCTCATACACTTTATTCTTTATACTTGATGAGAGAGGAATTTTCTCTTGCTAAGGAAATTGACAAAAGCTATGAGTTTGAAGATTTGAGTCCAGAATATCAATGATAAAAGTCCCATTATCTAAGACTTTGTCTGGGTTAATGGACCTAATCCTCTTCGTATGTGAATGAGACCTGACCTGGCAGTTCTTTTCTTTCTTTCTTTCTTTCTTTCTTTTTTTTTGCTTTTTTGGAGGGCAATTGGGGTTAAGTGACTTGCCCAAGGTCACATAGCTAGTTTTGTGTGTGTGTGTGTGTGTGTGTGTGTGTGTGTGTGTGTGTGCGTGTTAAGTGTCTGAGGCCAGATTTGAACTCAGGTTCTCCTGACTCCAGGGCCGGTGCTCTATTCAGTGTGCCACCTAGCTGCCCCCAGTTCTTTTGATATAAAGAAAAAAGTCCTCCGAACAAAGAAAAGTAGTAGATATGCTGATTTTGAGGTGACCAACATCTCCCACTATTCCCTACAAGCAGTTTTGTCTCGTGACATTAGCCACTGTAGAAACTGAATAATTTCTGTAGAAACTGAAGTGGACAACCAAGAAACAGGATAGCAAAGCCAATTATAATTTGATAGGAGTGTTTATTAACCAGCTGGTGACTGCCTCCCCAATAGGGAAGACAGCCTCGAGTCTCCTGAAAGATTCATTTTTATAGAATAAGGTGTTGCTAATTAACAAAATATTGTTCCAAGGGGGTGAGGTGCCGTTTCTACCTAGCAAAGCCCTGGATACAAACATAAACAGACCTGAATCTGGGGCATGTTTCTAGCAACACAGGTGAAACATTCCCTCACTATTATGGCCTATTAGGTGGTTTCCAGGGACCCTGGTAGGGGTTCTCTTCAAGTAGGTTGCAACTGGGAGGGGGCTTTGGTGTATAATTTCTGGTGAGCACTTCAAAACAAAATTCAATCATACCTTATAGTGTATACTAAGTACTGTGGCCAGCGCAGTTGGTGGGCTAGGAAGCGATGAGAATAACTAGCCAGGAGTGTAATCAATAGTCTGTTTATTACAAGATCATTTCATACAGAGCCAAAGATACTAGGAGCTCACAGAGTTTTTATGCCCCCACCAGGAAAATGTAGAGACCCCCAAAGAATGTAGACAATGTAGAAAGATCCTACAACAAAGGAATGCAAATAATGTAGAAGAAGTCTCCCTTAATCCTGTTTACTATTTACCCTAGTTTAAGTTTAGTTACTCATTAGGGTATTATTCTAGGACCATATCCGGAGGCATAAACAAAAAAGATTACATGCCCTCTTGCTATCTGTCTGGTAACCTTTGCAGATAACTGTATAGGACAGGGGAATATACCTAGTTAGGTTAAGGGGACCCCAAAACGTTCCCTTCATGATACATCCTCTTGCTTGTCTGCCCTGTAGCCTTTCAGATAATAATATAGGGAACGGGAACATTTCATTAAAGCCTAGAAACTTCTGAAAGTTCGCTACAACTATGGAAAGAAGGTGGTGTATATCATGGAAAGAAGTGGTGTGTACTACTCATGGAAAGGGTCAAGATTTAGCAATAGATTGGATCTGGAGGACAAGAGAAAATTAGGAATTGAGGCTGTCACTAGGTTGTGAGTCTGAAGTAGGGAGGATGGTGGTTTCCTCCACAGTAAGAAGGAAGTTAGGAAGAGAAGAAGGTTTGGGAGAAAAGGTAATGAGTTCAGTTTTGGTCATGTTGCATTATTGATGTTTAAGGGAATATCTAATTTGATATGTATAAGAGACATTTGTAAATGTGTCCACATCGGTCTGTCTAGATGTGTCTTGAAGGGAGGCAAGACTAGATTTCTACCCTTCTTCGAGGGAGATTTTTAATCTTGCCTAGACAGGAAACAGGAGGTTGAGGCCAGAGGTTGGCATTCTGCTCTTCTCAGAGAGAGGGGTTACCAAGATAGAATGATATCTATCTGCTCCTTTAAATACTATTAGTGAGAAGAAAGGAAGTGGAGGCATCCATTTAGATGGATGGACTGAGTGAGGGTTTAGATTGTCTTGCTGGAGTGAGGGCTCAGTTGGGATTGTGAAACACAAATCTGTAGTGGACAGTATGGTTTCATGGCTTTCTCTACCTTATTTTGGCAATACATGAATAGGAATAAAGGCTGCAGATGGAGTGAGTAATCCAAGGTTTAGGTTTGGCAGGACACGATTGGTGATGAGATAAGAGGTCAAGGGACTAAAGAGGACAGTGTAGACTTGAATTGGTTCACCAATGGAGTCAAGATAGGTAAGGGAGGAGAGTATAGCCAGTATAGGGGTGATAGCCTAGGAAAGAGGAAAGGATTGATAAAGACAAAGAACAGGGCATAGGGTTGGAAAGCATAGGGAGAGGTGGGATGGCAACAGACTGGGATCAGATAAGGAAACTATAGTCCATGAACATGGAATGGATGGTGACAAGATAAATCGTATGACTATCTGTGTGTAGCTGAGCTGGGGTAGGGGAGTAGATCATGGGAAATGAGCAAATTGAGGAACTGAGAGGTTAGTGCTTGGAAGGGCATCTATCTATCTGGCTGTCTCTCTATCTATATCATTTTATCTGTCTATCTGTCTGTATGTGAGTTGAAGTTCTCAAGTATGAAGACAGTTGGAGAGGAGAGAGACTGAGCACTAAACTCACTGAGGAAAGAAGGGGTTACAGTTACCGGAATTTTGACTAGGTGCTGTTGTTGTTTATCCTTTGTTTTTGAAGCGGTCCAATGAAGTCATGAGGTGATGACTTGTACATGAATTCGATTTAAGCAAGGCAGAACTACATAAAGTTGTCAGCCTCATCCTCTCTTCCTGAGTCATCAAAGTCCAATGGCAAGAGGAAATTCAGGATGAGTGGTGACGGCTCAGGATGCAGGGCATGACCTCGGAGTCTTTGCTATCTGACCAAGCTCTTAGCACTCCACAGCGCCTGCTTCAGACGCCTTCGTGGGCCATCGGAACAGATTGTTCTCACCTACCCATTCTGCCAAGGGAAGTCTTCACATGCTTAGCATAGAGAGCCCGCAACTTACCAATGGATTTGAGGCCTGAGATTGGATGGTAGATATGAATCCAATGAACCTTAGAGAAAGAGAGTTACTGAGGGGTGGTGGTAAAGAAAGAATTTGAACACGGGAAAGGGAAGCAATGAATATTCCAATTCTTGCACTTTGACCAGTGAGTAAGCCTTATGTGGTGAGAGGGGAGTGGGAATTGGTGAAAGTGCAACCAATACTGGAAAAGGTAGCTAGGGAGGCTGTCATCATCAGGAGGGGAGAGCCAGAAGAGGGAAGGAGCAGGAAAAGAAATATTTGAAGGTGAAAGCAATTGTTGCTCATTGAGTTCCAGGATGAGAGTGAGGAGTTGAGGATGACATTGAGGTTGGGAGACTAGTAACTGGGTGATGCCCTCCACAGTGATAGGGAAGGATCTGGGAAGAGAGTTACTTTTTGTTTTTTAAATAATTGTACTTTCTTTTTTGGAGGCAATCAGGGCTAAGTGACTTGCCCAGGGTCATACAACTTGTAAATGTTTAAGGTTGGATTTGAACTCAGGTTAGTGCTCTATCCATTGTGCCACCAGCTGCCTCTTAAACATTCATCTTTTACATTTTTGAATTCCTAAATTTCTCCCTCCCTCTTGCCCATCCCTCCCTCATCAAGAAGGTAAGCAATATGTCAACTATATGTGTGAAGTCATGCAAAACATACTAGCCATGTTGCAAAAAAAAATTTAAAAAGTGAAAAAAAATATGCTTCAATCTGCACCCAGAGTTCATCAGTTCTCTCTGGATGTATTTCTTCTTCATTTTTCTTCAGGCGGCCTTTGGGACTGCCTTGGATCATTATGTTGATCAGAGTAGCTGAGTCTTTCACAGCTTGGCCAGCATTGCCCTATTGTTGCTACCATGTATGATGATCCCCTTGTTCTTTTCACTTCACTTTGCATCAGTTCTTAGAAGTCTTCCCAGGTTTTTCTGAAACCATCTCAAAGGGGAGACTTTGAAGGGAAAGATAATGAGTTCTGCTTGGGACATGTTGAGTTGGAGATGTTCATGAGACACCCAGTGCAAGATGTCCAATAAGCAGCTGGTCATCTGAGACCATAAAGCTTGGGTGAGAGATTAAGGCTGGATAAGGGTTCTGAAAACCATCTGTACAGAGAAGATAACTGAACCCAGGTGAGCTGATGAAATTACCAAGTGAAATAATATAGAGAGAGAAGAGAAGAGCTTTCAGGACAGTGTTGTGGGACATCCATAGTTAGTACTTAGTGACCCAGAGGAAGATTGAGCAAAGGAGACTGAGGACCAGTCAGCCAGGTAAAGCCAGGAGAACAGGAAGAGAAGAGTATCCAAATGCAATGATGTGTATGATTCTAATGACCAAGTTTGGCTCTGAAGAAGAGATGTAATACTCCCTTACTGTAAAACTCAATTGTGTTTGTTGGTTTGTCCAATTTTATCTTTTTTTTCTTTTTTGTTATAAGGGATAGTTTTTTGGATGGAGAAGGGGAAAAGCATATGAATGTAGAAACAAGATATGGATGTGTTTTTTAAATTCCCCCAAATAAAGGGGGCACATCCAATTTTAAAATCCTAGAAATTCCTATTTTTCAGTGGGCTTCCCTTTCCAGCTGCAAGCCTGATAAAGATACCTCCTCGACTCTTCAAAATAAGCAAAGCTAAATTAGGTCCAGCTGTACCTTGGGATTCTGAGTTGGAGCTGAAAGTTCATTTCAGGAAGGCCCCATGGAGAGGGCACCACAGTGTGCCATCGAGAGTCAGGATGAATGGGGTCACAGACTGCTAACATCCACAGTGTCTGAGCCCTAACAAGTGCCCAGAACTATACTAGATACAGCTCAGGTCCCTTTTAACAATTTCCTGAGACAACACACATATAAACAAGCACAATGAAGTATAAACAGCTACAGAAAGTAAACGCCTATGTTGTCAGCAATTGTGAGCTGACCCAGGAAAATTGTTTTAGTAGGGACTCCCTCTGGGGTTGGGTAAGTCAATCTGCTCCGAGGAAGGGCCTGCCTGGAAGGTAGGATTGTGAAGGGGACAGGAGCCTACTATGTACCAGGCACTGTGCCAAATATCTCCTCTGATCCTCATTAACAACCTGGAAGCTAAGTGCTATTACTAATGTCCCCATTTTGCAGATGAAGAGGTTGAGGAAGGCAGTGAGTGGTTAAGTGAACTACTCAGCCACACAGCTATTGTCTGAGACTGAGAAACAGCCAGTGTCTGAGGCTGGATTTGATCTTCATTCTTCCTGACTCCAGGTCCAGGGCTCTATTCAGTTCCTTTAAGTAAGGGGTTGGACTGGGGATGGGGTAGTATGATAAGGCTGGACAATCTCAAAGATGTGACTTATTTTGGAACTAGGACCAGTATTCCACCTATCCTTTGCCCCATTTCTTCCTTCCTTCCTTCCTTCCTTCCTTCCTTCCTTCCTTCCTTCCTTCCTGCCCCATTCAATTAATTTCAATTCAATTCAATTTGACAAGCATTTATTAATCACCAGCTACAAGCCACACACAGTAGGCCCCAGAGATTCCTGGACAAAAACAAAACAGTCCCTGCCCTCAGAATGCTTACTTTTTACCAGGAGAAAACCCAACTCTACACAAATAATCAAATATTAAATACAAAATGATTCTGGGGTTGGGAGAAGGTGCAGGGGATGGAGGGGGCCTATGAAAGAAGCAGAAAAGGCGTCTCGTAGAAAATGTTGAGCCTAGAAAAGGAGCTTGTGATTCCAGTGTGAAGCTAAGGGGGGGAGAGCATTCCAACATCCATCCATTTTCTAGTTGATAAATGGAGTGTTCAGGGGACAGGAAGATATTCTCCTTCCTCTTATTACACCAACAAATATTGACTCCCCCAAGGAGAAATTGAACTTGACCCAAAACCACTGCTCTCCCCATGCAGGAGCAATCAGATCAAGGGAAGATCTGTGAGTTGAGAAGGGCCCAGCCCTTTCTCCTCCATCCTTCATTCTAGAAGATCCAGAGGTCCCCAGGCTCATAAACATAAAGCAATCCCTGACCCATCAGAGACATGGAGAGCAGGTTCCCGGGTCCAGAACCGGCCAGGCCAAAGTTCTGGCCCAGCCTCCTCAGGTTGGGTTTTTCAGTCTCTCTCTCAGTCCGCACATGAGTAGACTTAGATGTCCGTTTCCCTAAGAAGGTTGCTTTCTTCTGCCTCCTTCTGCAGCAACTGATCCTGGGGCCAGAAGGATGGGGGACCTGGGGGCTTCTTCACCTCATGTGGATACTCATTGGAATCCTGCAAGGGAGAAGAAGATCAGAAACAGGTCCAGCCCTGAGGAGGGGTCTTGAGAATCCTCTATCAGTGTTAATTTTTATAGGGTGTCCCAAAAGCCCTAGTGTGGTTTTATAAGATTATAAAACTATAAGATTTGCCCTGTCTTTCTTTCAAGCTGTTATGAAAAATCAGAAGAGAGAATGGATAGAAAGATGCTTCAGAAACTGTAAATAGAATTCAAATTGTTCATTCCTCCAAGGTCTGGATGGGTCTCTATGGAAATGGCCAATATGTCTCTCTCAGAATTCTTCCTTCCAAAGGTCCCTCATGACCTGTGGCCTCAAGGTTGGATTTGTTCTGTGAAGTCTGGATTTAGTCAAAGGGCTACACTTGAGGACCTAGAGGGTCACATGTGGCCTTGAGGCCACAGGTTCCCCACCCCTGGAATAGAGGAAGGGTCACCAGCTAGAGTATTTATCTGGTAGGCAAGTCAGGTGGAATTCCTAGTCTCCTAGGAGGCTATGAGCTCTAAGGACTTAAGCCCTGGCCACCAAGGGAGAAGTAAGCCACGTGGTGGGTTTTGGCCAGAAACCGCCCCACCCTACACTCTGACCAGATTGTTTCCATAGAATCAGGATAAACTAGAATCCACGGGGCAGAAGCACAGTGGAAAATTAACCATATGAAAACTGAGATTGTAAAATCGGAGAGGGGGAGAGTGGAGGGACAAAGGGCCTATGTCCCCCAGACCTAGTCACCAAGCTTCCCTTCCGTTTGGCCTCCCCACATTCCTTCAATCCGGTGCCTTGGCCTCCTGGCTACTCCATGAACAAGCCCCTCTATCTCTGGGCTCCAAGCTGTTCCCCATGTCTGGAATGCTCTCCCCTCCTCATCTCCACCTCCTGCCTTTCTTGGCTTTCTTAAAGTCCCTACTAAAGTCCCATCTTCTACAGGAAGCCCTCCCCAACTCCCTTACTTCTGGTCCCTTCTTTCTCTTCATTATTTTCTATCTATTCCAGATGTAGCTGGTTTATACATATTTATTTGCTTATCTCTCCCCTTAGATTACAAATCCCTTGAGGGCAGAGGTTGTCCTTAGCCTCTTTTTGTATCTCAGGGTTTAGCGCAGTGTCTGGGATGCTGACACAGACCCTACTTTGGTGATTGCCTGAGTGACCTCTAGGCCAATGTGACATGATATGTTTGGGGGAATAAAAGCAATAGAAAGGGGTAGGGGTCATTGCTTCTATGACCTAGGGAGAACCTCACCATCCTTGTAGTCTACTACTGGAACACAAGATGAGTCTCTGTGAGAAACTGAGGCAAGGGGAGCCATAGCTGACTGCATCTGATAACAGGCTTGAATTTAGATCTGTATATTAATGGCTAATATTCTTACACCCTTTGATGGCTGCCACAAAAGTATAATTAGTACTGCTGTAATCTGAAATTTTCATTCTTGCCTAGATCTTGAGCCTGAGGTCCACTGGAACTAATTCAATACCCTTCCCAGAGGCCTGGGGTGGCCTGTGGCACCTCAGTCCAGGCCCAGACCCAGAGCATTCCCCTCCCCTCTACCACCACAGTTCCAGATGATTGTCCAATGGATCTGATTTTGACCTTGGAATTAGACAAGCCATCCTCCAGGGGCACCGACTTAGCCATGGGGGCCACAGAGGACATCTGTTTCATGACGTCCCACCACAGAAGGCCAGGACCCAGTTCATTACGTTTGGTGGGGCCTGTAGAAGAGGGAGGAAAAGGACAAAATGTGTAGCCTGAATCGCAGCCCCAGCTCCCTGAAATGGAAGAAAGGACAGGAAGACACAGACCCTCCCCACCTCCCACCACCCCAATGACCATTGACATAAGCACACCATTTATGACCAACTGGGTAAAGGTTGAACTCTTAAGACATGTATTCCAATACAATTGATTTCTTTTGTAATCCTATGTATTTTTGCTGCATGCATTTAAAAACAGGTTTTTGCCAACCTCTTGAAAGGGTCCAGGACACACAAAAAAAGTCTAAGTTCTGACTCAATGACACTGATACCTGTCACATATAACTCAGGTACTTCCTTTCCTGGAAGGAGGGTGATGGCTGAGATCAGCACAACACCAGAAGGTGGGTCAGATGACCTCTAACAGGCTCCCAAGACCCCATGGCCTCCAGGAAGCTCGGCCCAAGGCTGTGTTACCTGTTAGGTAGCTGACAAGGACTCCACCCAGCACTGTGGTCAGCGTGCCCAGGGCCCCGTAGTATAGGTAGGAGATAGCATAGAAGTCATCAGCAATGGCAGGCCTGTGCGGAGAGGACTGTCATCAGCTCATCCATCCCTCTTACCCACCTCATTGCCCAAGACACAGGCCCAGCTAGTGCTGCCCTGACCACATTCCACTGGGGCTTATAGCCCCACATATCCTCTGCCTCTTCCCTCTCAAATTCAATAATGAACATTTTTTTTTTTTGTCTTTTCCTGAAACCAGAAGGTCCCTGAGAGCAGGGCCATGTCTAGAAGTAGGTTGTGTTGAAGGTCTCCAAGCAGAGACTGAAGACCATGTATGGGGAACATTGGAGAGAGGGCTCCTATCAGATGACCCCTGAGCTTCCTTTTAACTGGTGTTTTATCTTTTATTTCTCTCTCTTAGACTATGTGCTCCCTGAGGGCAGGGTCACCTCTCCTCTCCTCACCTGTCTCCTGGGGCAGAAACAGTCCTTGGTGGAAGGGTTCCCATGAGCACAGTGACATTTAGGCCCTCAGTGGCATTGTAGAGTGTACAGTGATCTGTGAATGTAGGCAACACACCCATGGTCTGTGGGCTTGGTGGGTACAGAGTGGCCCCCACGGCTACCCAGAAGGACAGTAGGAAGCCTGCACCCAGGCCTGAGAAGACACCCTGGAAAAGAAATCACAGCATTCTAAACTACAAGCCACCTTAGAGGTCATCTAAGCCATCCCCCCCCCACCCCTCCTGCATTTTACATGTCCCCAGAGAGGGGACATGAATGGCCCGTCCTCACACAGGAGAAGGGAACCAGATGAAATGATCGATCTAATCCTGAGACCTTCTACCGGGCACATTCCATTCTGTGTGGGCACCCTTAAACCCTCAAACTCCCCCTTGGAAGCCAGACTTGATAAATAGAGGGGTAGAGTAAGATGCTCGATTTTAGTTTAGTGTCTTGGGCTCCAGCTAGACTTTGCCCTTCCCTGGGCCTCAGTTTTCCCATCTCTCAAGTGAGAGCATTGGACCCAATGCTTTCCAAGGTGCTGTCCAACCTGACAGAACTTGGGGGCATGGACCCAACTTACCGCAGTGTTGCAGGCTGGAATGAACATGCCCAGGATGAAGGCTCCAAGCAGAGGACCACTGATCACACCCATAACAGTGAAAGACCCCTGGGGAGGGAAGAGGGTGCTCAGAATTTGCACCTGGGTCTCCCCCTCCTCACTACCTGAGAGACTCAGCCCTCAGAAAGTGCAGGGCCTGGTATCAGGGAGGAGCCTGGGTTCCGGAATCGAGAGACTTCTTGTCTTCATTTCAACAGATAATAAATTTTTGTATGATTGAATAGAATGGTATTAGTCCTGGCTGCCATTGGTTCTCTGGGACTTAAGGTAGATCCCCTTCCCTTAGCCTCAGTCTTTTCATTGCTAAATAGGGATAATAGATCCTGAATGATCTTCCTCCCATGATTGAGAGAATTAAATGGGAAAAAAATGGACAAGAAATCACTCCCTGAGGGAAGGGTCACATTAACTGCCAGTCTTGGCTCTCCATGGACAGGATGGTGTCTCTCCCTCCTCCCTCTTCTTCTCTGGAAGAAGGCTGGGCTCAGGGTTTAGCTCTTTCTGCTGGGGCATGGACCATCGCCAGGGCGAGGGGTTCACCTGAAGGACACCACCTCCGAGCAAGGAAGACAAGGCAGCCACCGTCAGACAGGCCGAGCCATAGATGAGAGCTGGTAAATATCAGAGATGATGAGGAGAGGCCATTAGCAGGGTCACCCATCAGAAAGGGGCCTTCTGGACCCCTAGGATTCCCCCCTAGCATCTTAGCCTCAGGCCAAGTTGGCTGTCAGGGGTCTCCAACACTGGCTTTGTGGGGCTGACACCTGGAAGCCCCCAATGGTCTAGTTTTGAACCATCTTCCCCAGCAGGGGCCTAAACAGGTAGTCTGCCCCTGCCCCTTTGCTCCCTGTGCACCCATCTTTCCCTTCCTGCCTCCTCCCAGGACTTACACAGACCCTTGGAAACCAGAGTCAGTTTTCGAGGGCTGAGGTTTGGTAGCCGGGGTTTGATTAGATCTTCCACAGTGACAGCGGCCATAGCGTTGATGCTGGTGGATGCCGTGCTGAGGAAACATTGGGTGTGAGAACAGGACCTGTCTTCTCCCCTCCCTAATCTGGAACCCATCCCCTCCATATCTTCCTAGTCCACTAGTCACATCAGATCTTAGAATGCCACCACAAAACAAAACAAAAAACGCCCTGAAAACCCCAAACCCAGAATATCAGACCTAAGAGAGCCCCTAGTACCTAGAACAGTGGAACATCAGAGCTTAGAACACAGAATATCAGATCTGCCTAGAATACAGCAGGTCAGATTTGGGAGTGCCCTTAATACCTAGAACATAGCATGTCAGATCTAGGAGGGCTATTAGAGCTTGCAGAACCCTTAGAATATAGACTATCACAGCTGGGAGGGATTTTGGAAAGACGAATGTCAGAGCTTGGGAGGGAGGGCCCTTAGCACGAAGGATGTCAGAGCTAGGAGGGACTTCAGAAAAGAGAATTTCAGGGCTTGAGAGCGCCTTTAGAACATGAAATGGCCCAGCGGGGGACAGAATTTCCAGGCTATGGTGGAATCCAGTGCCTTCATTATTCTGAGCAGATAACCCTCTTAAGGGTATTTGTCTATATGGAGTTTTGTGGTATATTATGAAGGTTGGCGCCCCCTCCACTCAGGGGATATTAGATCTTACCTTAAGGTACCACTGTAGGCACAGGCAAGGAAAAGTCCAGGAACACCGGGGTAATCCTGGAAGATGTCCAGCACCAGGTAGGGCACATACTGAGAGGAGGAGAGGAACTCAGAGAAGCTTATCTGCTGCTCCCCACTCCTGCACACAGCAGACTCTTGTTCTCCCCAGGATAGCCCCCCTAAACAGTGTGCCCACACCCTCCTGGGGGGAACAGGATGAACAAGGAGACTCAAGGCGGGGGTGGGGAACTATGGCCATAGAATCTGTGTATAATAGACTGGGAAACAAGGTCAGAAAAGGCACCCTCTGAGATGGGGCTCAGAGAAACCCATGAGGAAAAGACAGACCATGGACCAGAGGAGGCCATCACAGAATTATAAGCACCAGGAGATCTTCTCATTTGAAAAACGAAGAGACTAAGACAAAAAGATATGAAACAATGACTTGCCCAAGGACACACAACTAGTACATAGAAGAGGCTGGATTCCAACCCAGGTCTTTTGACTTCAGATTCATTGCTCTGCACACACTGCCTCCCACCATAGTTGTGGGACCTTGGGCGCCAAGCCTAGATTTCTGTTCACTCATGTTTCTCATCTATGAAACAGGAGTAATAATATTTGCTCTCTCTGTCTCCTAGGCCCTGCCTGAAGCCTATGGAGCTTCATCCCTTCACCCCTCAGTGTTCCGGCCAACTCAAAGAGTAAGAGGAGGTAGGAGGGTTCCCATGGATGGAGCAGGAAGCAGGGGTCCCTCAGCAGGAGTGAAATCACAGATCCAAGCCCAAATTACCACCAGCACTCATAACAGTAATTAGCAGTAATGATAATCAATGGCCCTTTGTAGAAATCTGCCTTCTGGGGACTCCCTCCCCCCACCAGGTGGGTGTCCCCCTCTACAAAGCCTTCCTAGAATGTCCGGGAGGGAATGTCAGTGCTGGAAGGCCGGGTGATCTGTTTGCACACAGAAGGCTTCTAGCACCTAGAGGCACCTTGAGGGAATGAGTACTAGAGTAGGGAAGCTTTGGGTTCGGCCTCTGATACTTGCTGCCTCTCTGGGCAAATGGCCTAACACTCTCTGGGAATTCGATTTTCTCATCTCCCAAATGGGGAGAATGAGTGAGGCTCCCAGCTGCTATGGGGTTCAAGTGAGATAACGCAAACCTTGAAGTGAAGAAAACAGCTGCTCCCTCTGCCCCAGAGAGCCCTGTATTGTGAAGATGCGAACCACCACCCTTCCCCCCTATCCCCCACATTTCCTCTCCAGCCCAAATAGCCCAGTCCCTGTAGCTGATCCTGACACGGTTTGCTGTCTAGACCTCTCAACATCCTGGTTGCCTTCCTTTGACAGAGGATCAGAGATTTAGGGCTGGAAGAAGCCTCAGAGGTCATCGAGTCCAATACCCTAATTTTACAGATGAGGAAACAGTGATTTGCCCGAGGTCCCACAGGCAGTTAGCATCAGAGATGGGCCTTGAAGCCTGGGGCCTCTGACTCCAGGCTCTTCCTGCTAAGCTCCCTTCCTGACTAAAGGATGACCAGAGGACTGACCTCTATGCCCCAGATGGAATCGGAGCAGGACAGGGGATGCCCGGAGCAGGCCCCCCTCATTCTGGAGCATGCAGCCTAAGGTCACAAGTGCCCTTTGGTCTGCTGGCCAGAGCAGCTGAGCTGACACTCAACAGCTCACCACAGTAGATGAGCTGTCTGTCCTCTTGAGAATGGGGACTTAAAGGAAAGAAGGAAGGATTATGGGGTCTAGAATGGGAAGGGACTTTGAAGAAGCAAGGTGGTGCAGTGGTTAGAGCTCTGGGCCTGGAGTCAGGAAGACCTGAGTTCAAATTTGGCCTCAGACATTTACTAGCTCTTGTTTTAAGGGCCCTTTGGCCCTGACATTCTGTGTTTTTAAAATCTTCCCATTCCAGTGGCCCCCCCTTATAAATGACCACTGCCCTCCCTGGCTTTGGGCATTTCTTCACCTCTGAGGTGCTCCCCCTCAGAGCCCCCAGGGACTGGGCCATTCTCCAGGAGAGTTTACCTGGTCAGGAGCAGAGATATGCCCAGCCCGCAGCGGGTCACAGTCTCTGTACAGGGTAAACATGATGATCCCACAGCCTGCAGCACTGCCCACAATGAGGAAGAGACCCATCTGGTTGATCAGCAGTGCCCTGGCATTGGAGAGGGAAGTGGGCATGTCAGCAAGAGCCGGTGGCCAGGGGGCTGGGGAGGCTACCCTATGGGAGCCAGAGGGGGGAAGGAAGGAGGGTATGGACAAAGAAGGATGGAGATGGGGACCAAGAGACCTGGGTTTAGGAGGACATGACTGTCTCCTGCCAGGATCTGAACAGAAAAGGAACGTGGATGGTTTTACTTGGCCCTGAGATAGGACAGGTCTTGTTACAAAGGGGCCATGTGGCAAAGAGGCCCATCTAGGCTAAATATAAGGGAGAATTTCCTGACAATCAGAGCTGCCCCAACAAATAACTGGGTGTTTTGTGACCCTGTTCTCCTCCCCTGACCCCAAGGCCCTGGACCCAGGCACTCACAGTCTGGCCTCCCGCTCACTTCTGCAGGCCACGTAACGCTGGACCTGGGCCTGGTTCACCCCATACATGGATAGCCACACCAGGGTACCCCCCACCACAAAGGTCCAGAAGGTGTAGCGTCTCCTTGGGTCCAGGTCAAAGCTGTAGGGAGAAGGATGGGTGATGGGGCGAGAGCAGGTTCAGAGTTATTCACTAGGAAGCTTGAGAGGGGAGCAGGGCATGGAGCCCAGGGACTGCCTCTAAACAGAGGCAGCCTCCAGGCAAGGGCTCTGGACAAATCCAGGTCTTTCTGGGGCCCCTTCTCTAGCCCCCAAGATCCTAAAGCAGCATCAAATATCAGCTCTACTGGGTATAGGATCATAGACTCAGAGCTGAAAGCGGTCTCAGAGGCCTTTGGGTCCAACCCCCTCATTTAACAGATGGGGAAACTGAGGCACAAAAAGTTTAAGGAATTCACTGAGTCCCACAGCTAGTAAAGTATCAAAGGAAGGATCTGAGCCAGATCTGGCACTCAGTCCACTGTGCCCCACTGTCTCTGCCTCAGCTGGGTCCTTGTCCTTCTAGGTCAAAACTAGGTCATGGTCAAAACATATATTTAGTCCTGTTCCATGTGAAGTTTGGGGCCAACCTATCCTTAGTCAAATGTCAAAGCTGGTTTGGACCTTTATCTCCTGTCTCCTGGGTTATTGCACTGACCTCCTACTCAGACTCACTGCTTCCCACCTCTCCCCACTACAATCCAAACCATCCGCTATGCAGCTGCCAAAATAATCTTGAACGGAATTTCTTTTTCTATCTTCCCCCTGTTGGGCTTTGTTATTAATCTAAAGAGAGGCTGATGATTTTTCCAGGACTATTTTTTTTATCTTGAAACTTTACTTAGGCTAATTATTTTAGTTAATTGTTTCATTGAATCTCTAGGATCCTCTAAAAACCATCAGGTGATCTACAAAGATAATTTTGCCTTCTCTCTATATTTATTGTTCCCTTTCTTTTTCTTCTGTCTTTGCTATAGCTGGGGTTTCTACATCACTATCAAATAATAATGGGGCAAATCGATGTCCTTGCTTCACCTCTGATAGGTCAAACTAATTTTCTTAAGTCACTAGTCCGGGTGGTGCTCAAAAATCATCAGTGATGCTCTATTACCTCTAGGCCAAGGATTTAAATTCCTCACCCCCGAATTTAAAGACCTTTACAATCTGGATCCAGACATTGCTCCCTACCAGTCCAACTTTATGTTCCTCATTGGAATTTAGGGTTTTTACAGCATTTACATAGCACTTTAAGATTCCTGAAGCACTCTACAAATATTCTGCTTCTCACAACAACTCTGGGAGGGAGTTGCTATTATGATCTCCATTTTGCAAATGAAGAAACCGAGGCAAACACCAGTTAGGTGACTTTGCATTGGTTCATGCAGTAAATGTCCGAGGCTAAATTTGAACTCAGGTTTTCCTGACTCCAGTTCTCTATCCATTACCGCCCCCCCCAGGCTCTAGAATATGAGCTTCTTGAGGGCAGAGGCAGCTTTTGCCTATCACTGCATCCTTAGTACTTAGCACATAGTAGGCTCAGCTGAGGGGACCCCTCCTCCAGGTAGCCTTATCCCCCTGACTGCCCTCTTCAGACAATCTCATATTTTCTTATCTGTACACACCGCATCCTGTAGTAGAACAGAAGCTCCAAGAGGTAAATTACCACACTGTAATGTTGGTTGAACTGAATTGTGGGGTTCAAATCTATTTCCTAAGCTTGCTTCTACATCAGGGGGTTTCTGTGACACAGATTTCAGAGGGTCTGTGTACTTGGATGTCCCCCAAAATGACATTTTTATTTTCACTAACATCTAACTGAAACCTAGTATTTGCTTCAATAATGAATTTTAAAGCCATATATTCTGAGAAGAGTTTCATAGGTTTCAAAGGTGTCCACGCACAAAAAGATGAAGGATTCCTACTCTAAATATTACTTAACCCTAACCCAAACTAATCTCTTCCCCATTGTTGGTTGCCAGCCCCAAACTCATTCCTTAATCCTCATGCTAAACCTCAAACCATCTCCTTCTTCCTCTCTGACACTGGTTCTGACTCCTATCCCAGATCCCTTGGAGTAGAGGCCCTCCAAACTCAGAGTGTAACCCAAAGCAGGTTAAAATCTAACAGGGAAATGTCTAACAAAAATAAATGAAAGTACAATTCAATAGAAATAAGGTTAGTTTGTGGTTTTTTAAATCAATAGTCTGCCACTGGGATCCATTTCTATTGAAATTCAACGTCTCTATAAGCATTCCAGTGGTGGTCATGTTCTCTGAGAACATTCTGATACCTGGAATAATTTTCCCTTTTAAAACATGAAGCCATGTTAGGGTCATCTCCAGTCATCCTGATCTATAATCTGGCCACAGGAACCAGATGGTTCTGGAGGAGAAAGTGAGGCTGGTTGACTGCACAGCCCTCCTTCACTTAAATCCAATTCACTTGCAAGTCATGGCATCACCTTCCTGATGTCATGGTCCGTGCTCTTGGGGAACAAAGGACAAAGAACAGCTGAAGCCGTGGGTATATCCCACATCCTTCTCATAAGCAACAATTTTAAATATGGAAGCTGGTTAACTTTCCCTTCTCTTCTCCAAGGATTCCCCTGTTCCATTCGATCTACGGGTTCCATGTTCTCCTCCTCCCTCCAAGACCCCAAGACCAGCATTGCTGGATTCTGTCAGTAGATTCCAAAACTCTTCTATTTCCCAGAGATAAATTGGCTGGGGAGGTGCTGTACATGTCAATGGGGACTTGCCTTGTCCACCTCCACATCTCTTACGTCTCTCCCTTTCCATCTGCACAGCTCATCACATTTACCCCTTATAACCTCTCTCCTGGACCTATTACAATAAACTTCTAGTTTAAAACAACAACAAAATAAAACAAACTTCCACTCTGGAATCCATCCTCCACACGGTTACCAAACAGATAACCCTAAAGCAAAAGACTGATGGTGTCACTCCCCGGCTCCAAAAGCTTCCATGGCTCCCCTTTACTCTACATTCAAGTGCCAACTTGTTCTCCATAGAAGACATTCTGTCTTCCACTCATGTGTCTTTGCACAGGCTTTGTCCATTATGAATTTTGCTCTGCCCATGCCCATTCCCACTCCCTGGAATACTCTCCGTCCTCACTTCCCACCTCTTGGAATTCCTAGCTTCCTTTCAAGCTCAGCCCACCTGCCACAGCTCCATGAAGCCTTTCCTGACAAATTTACTTCACACTTAAAAAAAAATCACTTTATATTTATTTCTCCATCTACATGTTCTCAGCTGCAGATTGTACACTCCTTGAGGGGAGGTTGACTGTTGTGTCTCCCTATCACACAGTGTGGGGTGCACTATATAGTGCATGAATGAAATGAAATGAATGAATGAATGGGAATAAAAAGGGATTTATTAAGAGCTCACTGCATGCCAGGCACTGGAGAGATGCAATTACTGAGAGACATAATCTGTGACCTCAAGGAGCACCCACTCTAATGGAGGGAGATGGCATCTAAAAGCAAGGGCATTTTGGTCTGCGAAGTCACAGGGGTGCTGAGCCAAGTCGTTTGGCAGTAGATTGGATGAATAACCAGCTATTGAATCGAATTGTCCCTCAACTCCTCTCTTCCTTGTGGGATTCACTCCCACCACCTTCCTCATTGGCATTAAGGGTTCTAGAAGTAAGGGGAATGAACACTCACTCAAACAGGTTGATCCGGGAGTGATTGTGGGCAATGTCCACTACCCGCTGGACACCACCGACCAGAAGAGTGCCCTGGGTCAAGATGGCCACAAACCCAGAGAGCATCACAAACACCTGAAAGACGTCTGTCCAGATGACAGCCTTCATGCCTCCCTGTAGGGCAGGGGAAAGAGGAGGGGAGAGAGATAAGGCTTGTTCAATATCCCAAACCTGCTGGGGAAGAAGGTGCACATGGGAGGACAGAGGTGGGAGGAGTCAGAGGATGCACAGCCCAGGGTCTTCCTAGAGGGAAGGAATGGCCATGCCCCTCAGTTCCTTCCTTTGTCTGCATGGGGGGAGGGGGGCATAGGCCTGAACAGCTTGAGGAAGGAGGTCACACTTTGGTAGAAATCCATCATTATGAAGAAGCCCCTGACCATTGGTATCCCAGCTGAAGGCCCAGCATCATGGCCCTTGAAATGTTCTGACCTACTTGCTGATAATCCTTTACACGGGATTTAGAACTGGGACCTTTGAGTTCATCTAATCCAACTTCAGTTTACAAATGGCTATTTCCCCTCATGTGTTATTTATTCTAATTCTTGTGACAGTCCTTAGAGGGAAGTGGGAGGGTTTTTAGTTCCATTTTACAGATGGGAAAATTGAGGTTCAGAGACAGGAGGAGATTTGTCTGAGGTCACACAGTCAGTCAGAAGTAGAGAGGCACTAAAGCCTAGGTTTCCTAAGTACCAGGCTGGGCTCACTGAGGAGCCCCGATGTCTCTTGACAACAGGCCCCTCTTCTCTGGTGACACCAAAGATGCCCCAAGTATTTGGAGGAGAAGAATAGACCAACATGAGGTGGGCAGAGTGGGGAGGAGGTTGGACTGATCAGGGCCATGTTTTGGGCTGGGCTGGGTCCCCTGGGGATGCTTACCACAGTGGTGTAAAAGGTGCAGATGGCACCAGTGGAAAGGAGAGATGCCCAGATATCCAGTCCTGTTACTGGAAGCAAGAGAGCCACAGTGGGCAGACAGTCTGAGGGAGAGAAGAGGTCATGTCCCCCCACCCCCTCAGACTGGAGGTTCTCCAGAGCTAGGGGTCACGTCTGTCCTCAGGCAAGGGTTCTTTGACAGCGGGACCATGCCTCTCCTCAAACTGGGGGCCCCCTGAGGCCAGGGCTGTGTCTCCCCTCAAACTGGGGCCCCCTGAAATTAGGGCCATGTAACGCCTCAGACTGGAGACTCCCTAAGGGCAGGGCCATATCTCTCTCTCAATCTGAGGTCTTCTGGAGGGCAGGAGAGGCCTGTGCAAAGTCACCAGCCTCACTTTCTCCTCCAGAACCATGTAGGTCTGGGTCATACCTTGGTTGAGAATCAGGGCAGGAGCATAGATGACAATTCCTGTGTATAGCATCTGTCCAGGAAGGCAGGGAAATGAGTCCCAGTTATGCCTAATGGGGACTGGATGGAATGACTCCACTCCATCCTTCCCTTCCCCCCACTCCCATCAGGGACCTTTCTGTCAAACATCAGTCCTCATGCACAAAGTGGGCCTGGGGTGAGGAGTACCTCCTTTGGTCTTCCCTGGGGGCCTAGGGCATGTTCACACAGGAATTTCTTCCCAACCTCTGTCCTAACTCCCGATCCCTTCTGGTTCTCCCACTTTCATTAACCTGTCCTGGCCTCAGCCTCCAAGGCATTTAGAAGCCTCTAAGTGGTAGACTTTCCCTGGGACTTCCCTGGCCCTGCCCAAAGCCGGGAACACCTTTTCGCCACTGGGGAATCCAGAAGCAACTTGGTAGGACTTGGAGTGACTCAGCTGGGGAGACCAAGGAGTAAAAGTTCAGGAGGCAGAGTCAGCAAAGGGGTAGGTTTGGGGCTAGGGATGTGGAGGGAGGAGACGGAGGGCGGCTCACCGTGGCGATGATGTACTGGATAGTGCCGCACAGACGAACACAGCGACTAAATCTCAGCTCCAGATACTGCGAGGGGAAAGGGAGGCCAAGGTCACATTCTCCCCGCCACCCTGGGACTGGCCCCAAGGCCGTCATGGCCTGCCTTCCCTTAAAGAACATCCACCCAGCTCTCTACCCCTCTGCACTGGAACAGCAGAACCCAGAGACCTTTAAGTGCCCAAATAAGCCTATTTTATAGAGGGAGAAGCTGAGACAGAGAAAGGCAGACTTGCTTGAGGTTACCCAGCGAGGGACAGAGCTGAGATGTCCTGGCTCTTGGCTTTGACCCAGGTCACCATTAGCTTGCTTCTCACACCCTTGTGCACACATCCACAAAGACATATACATCATGCCACATCCCTGTCCCACCCTCCCTTCACCAGCCCCTCCCTGGGCCCGCACAGAGCCCTCAGGACAAACCAATGATTCCCGTGCATGTGTCCATATATATGCATGGAGTGAGCTTTCCCTCTCCCTGCCCTTGAGTCCAAGCATACCCAGGGCTGACGGGGTTCATGTGTGAGTCAGGGGATGCTGTCAGGTGGGTGGACTGTGTGTGGACTGTTGATGCCTCACCCACAGACATCCAAAGCCAGGTTGACCTCTGGGGTCCCTCTGCCTCCCGGGAGCATTCTTCTTTTGCCTGTCTGGGCTCCAGTGCAATCTCTAGGGCCCATCCTCGCCCACTCTAACCCTCACATGGGCACTGATTCCAGACCCTCTTGGGAGTGTAGGCTGGGCTCACCACACAGCACTGTTGGCTGGGTGTCAGGCCTGGAGGCCAAGGAAGGTGGCTGGCTGTAGGGGAGTGAGGTGGGGAGGGGAGTGAGTCAGTCTCTAAGAGTGTGCCTCATCCCCCAGGGATCTCTCAGCCCTCCCTGGTTACCTGGTATGTGCTGGTGAGGCCCAGGCGGTAGAAGATGGGGAGGAAGAGGTAGGCAGTGAGAAGGGTGTTGAGCAGCTGACCCAGACACATCCAGAGGAATTTGAGCCCATAACGGTAAGCCTCGGCAGGCACTCCCAGCACCTGGATGGCCGACATGAAGCTGGCTGCCAGTGAGAGGCCCACAGGCACAGCTCCCATCTGCCGTCCGCCTGTGAAGAAGTCCTCTGCGGTCTTCTGCCCACCCCGGGCCAGCCCAAAGAAGAGTCCGATGGCCGTGGAGATCAGCAGCATGAGACCAAAGACACCGTAGTCCCAGAAGCCAAAGGTAGGCCGCTCAGGGGCCCAAGCCTCCATCCCCACCAGCCCCCCTGCCAGGGTTCCTGGCTCTCTTGCTTTCCCTGTCTGTACCTCTTGCCTTCAAAGTCCAATCTCCCCTCTGGTTGTCCTGGCTAAGGACTTGGCAGGAAGGAAGCAGAGAGAATCAGCCCAAAGAAAGTAAACAGGGAGAAACAAGGGGAAAGGCAGCAGAGTGGGGGGGTCCTCTGCCTGATTAAGGGGCTCCCCTGAGCTGACCCAGAGGAAGGATGCTTAAAGACCCACCTCAAAACAAGGACCCCAGAGTTCTCACCCTACAAAAGAGCTCCCTCCCTGATTCCCAGCTCTCCAAGTCCTGGACACTACTCAGCGCACCCTGTCTAGGAACCTTGCTGGCTCCCAATCTGTCAGCTTTGGGAAGGGAGTGCCCTTATGTGGGGAAGGTTGGATTTTGGGGTCCCCCACTTGTCTCTGAGGCCAGTAAATACAAGCTGTCTTACTGGCTAACAGCCTTCCCACACAACAGCCTGCAGAGAATAGGACTGAAGCTGAAGTCTGAGCTGGGAATCCCAAGGACTCAGGGAAGGGAAAGGGCCACGGAGCTTTATTAGTCTTCTTAGGGGTTACTCAGGCCCTGCCCACTCATGACATCCCGAGGAAAGGGTGTCTCCCTGAGGGGAGGCGGAGTGACAGGCACCCTTTAGGTCCTGAAGTTGAAACACACAGGCCTGAAGGAAGAGGTGGGGGGAGGAGACTGGTGTGTGTGTGTGTGTGTGTGTGTGTGTGTGTGTGTGTGTGTGGTGTGGTGTAAGACGAAGGGGAAAAGGAAGAAATAAATGCCCTGAGATTTCTTCTATCTCCATACTCTGGGGATCCATCCCTATGGGCAGGGATTTCTAGAGAACAGATCCAGGCGTGGCTGGAGGTGTGTGTGGGGCAGGGGGCATGGGGTGGGAAGCTGGCAAACAGACCAAACCGGGAAATGGGAAATTCCCATCCATGAACTTGGGGTCAAGGAAAGGGCCACTTTGACCACTGGCCTCTTCCCTTGCTCCCCTACCTCAGGGATTCCAGGAGCCTGCCTAACTGTCTACACCACCAAAGTCCCTGCTGGAGGGGATCTTTTCCCAGGATGGCTCGGGCCCTTTTGCTCCACACCAGGCCAGCAGGGCAGGTTCCAGGGATAGAGATTTGGAAAGGACCTTAAAAGTCAATGAGGAAACTGGCATATGACCCAAGTCCAAGGGCCAATTTGGCCACTAACTTGTTCTCTGGTCCTGGGTGAGGCCCTTCCTTTCTCTGTGGTTCATTCTCATCCAGATTGTAGGGAAAATAACCCTGGGGGGGTCCTTCCCACCTCTTGGGGCTTGCTAAAGACTGGATGAGGGGATGGAAGGAGAAGGTGCTGGTTCAGAACCTGCCCAGAGTCTTGGGTAACACGGTTCTGTGTGAACCCCAATATCCCAGGTATGAGTGGATTCTATGAGGAGACTGTGTTCCTCTCCATGTGTCTCCACTGCCCCCTCCTGGGAAGAGGAATGAGAGCCAGAAGGTATGAAGAAAAAAAAAAAAAAGAACCATTAAAGTGGCAGAGTTGTAAGGACCCTGAAAACAGATAGTGTCAGGGCTGGGAGGGCCCTTAGAACACAGAATGTCAGGGCTGGGAGGGCCCTTAGAACAGAGAATGTCAGAGCTGGGAAGGTCCTTAGAACACAGAATGTCAGAGCTGGGAGGGTCCTTAGAACAGAAAAGGTCAGAGCTGGGAGGACACTTAGAACAGAGAATGTCAGAGCTGGGAGGATCCCTAGAACACTGAATGTCAGAACTGGAAGGGGACTTAGAATATAGTGTCAGAGTTAGGAGGGACTTTAGTGTCAGAATGGGGAGAGACTTTAGAACATAGAATGTCAGTGCTAGAAGGACCCTTAGAACCTAAGGTGTCAGAACTGGGAGGTCTCTTAGAGCACAGAGTGTCAATGATGGGAAGGATCTTAGGATAGAGAATGTCAAATCAAGGAAAATACTTAGAACATACGTCAGAGCCAGGAGGGACCTTAGAACACAAACTTTCAGAGTTTGGAGGGGCTTTATCTCCCACCTAATTCAACCCCCGCATTTTACATCTGAAGAGACAGGTCCAAAGAGGAATTGTGACTTGCCTGGGCTCCCAGGGAAGAGAGCTTTAGTGAAGACTCCTGAAATGGTTACCATCTGCCTCTGCCCTCACTGTAACAATCCTTAGATCCAATTCATACTTGGGCTGGTGTGGGGCGGGAGGGAGGTAGCCAACATCTCCCAAGCTTTTTCAGTGTTTCCTAACCTCTCCCCCTCCAAACATCTGCTCACACCTGGGGTGGCTGAGCCAGCCAACTCAGAGCTGGAAAAGTGCCTGCGAGGCTGAACAGAGCTAGTGATAGACAGTCCTGGCTCCAGAGCCTCTTAGTTCATCTGTCTGATGAGGCAAAGGAAGGGGCTACCCCCCCCTTCCCCCTGAACCTGATCTCTGTTTGTAGTGTGCCCTTCAGCACCTTGCCTGCTAACTCCCAAGGTGGGCAGGTAGCTCAGCACAGAGCAGAGGGGAAAGGGGACCAGTCAACAGCTTCCCAACCATCAGAGGCTCCATTGAGACAGACCAGTGTCCAGTAGGCTTTGGGTGGAGGCAGATAAAGGGAGAACTGGAAAGGCCAAACTGGAGACACAGACCATAGACCATCAAAGACAAAAGGGCTCTTGGAGATCATCTACTTCAAACCTGTCACTTTTCAGATGGGGAAACTGAGACCCAAAGAAGGGAATCAACTGGGCCTCAACATGAGAAACCTGTGAGCCTTGGGACTCTTGGGAGATGCGAGCCTGGGAAGCCCCAGAGCCCACAGGGACCATCAAAGACCTGGACACAGGTAGCCTTGGAGAAGGGAAGATGGATCTGGACCAAAGCACCATGTGTGCATGATGCTCAGACCAGAATTAAGGGCGCTTTTGACTTTCCCAAAGCTATTTCCCATTCAGCACCAGATTCTACAGGAAGCCCTTCCAGACTGCAGCCAGGAAGTGACATCTTATTCCAGGAGCCCTGAGTTGTTTTGGCCAAACACAGAAGAGGGATCAGGGAACATTTTTTGGGTGTGATGAATGAACTATGACTGTGGGTCTTCAAATAATTTGGGGGGGGCAGGGTGCGGGTGGGACACTAGAAGGGGAAGGGAGGTGGAGGAATGAGGCCACCAGGAACTACTTAAGGGAAGCAGTGTGGTTCAGCAGAAAGAACAGAGTATGGAGTCAGAGGAGCTGGATAGAAACCCTTCTTCTGAAGTGCACAGAACAGCCTCAGTTTCCTCATCTGTAAATGAGGGACTGGATTAGACAAACTCTCAAGCTCCTTTCCAGCTCCAGGGCTATGACCTTATGAATTTCCTTTCCATTTTAAAGATGAGGAAACTTGTGACCCCAGAGAAGAGAAAGTCCTGGCCCAAGGTCACAGAGTGAGTTGTTGGCACTGCACAGCCTGGAATTCAGGCCTTCTGGCTCCCTGGAGAGCTTCTTCTCCCTCCCCACCAGAGCACAGCTGAGCAATGCCCTCTGAGGATTGAACTGCTTGCTCTGGGCCCGGAGCCCAGGGGACTCTCATCTATCTCTTGACAGCAGTTTTTGGAGAAACTGCCAAGCCCTGGGGTATTGGATCAGTCCCCAAGAGGAAGCTTGGGTGTGGTTTTTGGCTAACCCCAGGATCCTACCTTCCTCTCTTCTGCCCTTCTCCTGGATGGTGCCTACACGGGGGTGTCCGCCAAATAAGGATGTATAAAACTTGCCTTAAGTACAAGGGAAAGTGGACAGGCCATCTGAGTACACACCGGCCTATTCTACCTCTTGCCAGCTGGACAGAACCAGCCTCTAACCTGTGGATGGCCAGAGCTGAACAGAACAGGCTAGAGACAGGAATCCAACAGAAGTTTAACTTCAAAGTGAGGGAAACAGCCTCCACACAAGGACACAAACGACAGGGCCCTGCCTCTACATGGTGGGACCTGCTTTAGTGTAGGGAGACCTCAGATACTTATGCCTACGGCTCTGTGCTAAGCTGTAGCCCTGACAGTGAGGGGTAACAGTGACAATGAGCCAAGTTTGATTCACAGCAGAATTTGATGACCAGAAGATGGGTGCTTGTTCAAGCTTGTCCTGTGCTTGTCCAAGGGTAGAAAACATCTGTGCTGGTCAAAGCAATACAGTAATTAGTGATTTTTCCAGAAAGTGAGATCATCCAGAGGGTGAGCTTGAAGAATCATTGTTTTGCCAAGCTCAGGGCACAGCTTGCTTGCTGGGCCTTAGTAACAGGTGTCTCTTAATATCTTGACACTCTACCTCTCCTTAAATTCTCTTTCCCCACTGGGTTGTGATCTCAGGTCAAGGAAAGAAGGTGATCAAAGAAGGGCCAGTACTGGGAAATAGAGAAGAGAGAAGAAAGGCCTTCAGAGAGAAAATCTGTCAAGATCTGATTAAGCCTCATCTCAGCTAGGACTCCATGCTTTTATAGGTTGGGCCCTGCCTAGAAATCCCATTAATCAGAAACAGATTTTGACAGTTGTTGGGAGGGCCCTTAGAAGTGTCAAAACTGAGAGGGTCCTTAGAACCTAGGATGTCAGAGATGAAAGGGCCAGAAAAGTCAAAAATCTTAATCAGAAACCTAAAAACTTTATTCTGAAATCTGCCCACAGGTTTCACCAGATTACCAAAATGTTCAGAACATAAAACAGGGCAAGAACCACCACCATCACCCCAATTTTACAGAGAAAACAGAGAAGGGAAGTAATTTGACCAGGAATGTAGTTAGTAAAGGCTGTGCCAGATCCAGAGCCTGCTACTGGTCTGGGACTCTACATTAAACCCACTTCCCCCCAACATGCCACCTTCTTTCAGGCTGATAATATGGGAAACAAACAGGGGATGGATTAGCCCAGCTCTGGAATGAGGGACTTCATGTCTGGAATTCCTCATGGAATAAAGCCGATTATACAGGACTAAATCAGCCCCCTCTAGGTCCAGCTCTGGCTGGGTATGTTTCAGCCTCTGATTGAGGTCCCATGAGTACAGGGGACTCTTTCCTCCTAATTCCTCTCCATCCCTGCCTCCAGCTGGCCTCGGGCCTAGAACACTCAGTGTATCTGAAGGCTTTGTCTTGAAGGTACCAATACTTCAAAACAGCTAGGGGTTCATTGGTGTAGATTCCCTTCCCTAACCAACTCCCTCCACAACTTCTATGACAATTCTATTGTAGTGGGAAGCAAGCTGGGGTTGGAATCATGAAGACCCAAGTTCAAATCTCACCCTATTTGCTTACCTGCTGTGATGCCAGGCAAGTTTCTGGTGGCGGCTGTTGTTTTTAATCTGTAAAATTGGGTTAGAATGCCCCCTGCTTCAGAGTTGTAAGCATGGAATGATCATACATCACTTTATAATTTAGTATTTATATTATTTATTTTGGTATCATATTTCTTATATTATTTATTACTTTAATATTTTTTTTTTCCAGTGATGAGCCCCCTCACTGTTCCCAGGAAATGGAAGCTACAGTCCATCATGAGATCAATTGCCCAAGCTTGAATTCTGCTGGATGAGGACCTTGCCTAGGCCAGTAGGTGCTTTAAGCCCCAGCTCTGGGGAGGCTAAGGTGTTCTGAGTTAGTGAAAATAGGGCACAAATATGGTGAGCCCCCTTCCCCTCTTGGAAGAGAGCCACCAGGCTGCTTTAAGGAGAGACAAACTGGCCTAGGTCAGATAGAGATCCATTTATATGGATATATTACATATACATACACACACGTATAATATATGCATATATGTGCACACATAAACAGGCATAGTTCTATGTATACATGGGTGTGTACATGCATTTATATATACATGTAGAAAATATATTAAATATTATAAAATAAATTAAAATTGATGACAAATATATTCATGAGAACATCAAATACATTTAATATAGCAAAAATGAGTGAGAGCTTCAGGGAAAGTTCCAATATTGTTAGGTAGAACCCTAATTTCATAAATGAAAGTCGCTGAGGTGGAGAAATTAAACGATGCCCGGGGGCCACACCACAGGTCAGGAACCCAGCAAAGATCTGAGCCTTTAGTCTGACTCAGTCCAGGGGACCTTCTCCCACTGGAGACTGCCTCATCTGGCTTATTTTCTCATAGGATGGATTGGGAAATGATGTACTCCTTTCCTTGTCCCTACACACCTTCTGCTATGATTCACCCAAGGAAAATTAGATTGGATCCTAAAGGCTCTTCCTTTAGTTGGAAGAGGGCAGAACGAATTCCTAGGAAGCAATCAGAACACAAACTAGGCCTGGAGACCAGGGGTCACAGCTGTCACAGGCTCTAGAATCAGCCAAAGCCTTGGTCCCAAGGTGACTCTGTGGGTTGTGGGTGGATAAGGTCAGGGTTTGATCAGATCACTCCCTCTGCCTAAGAGAGCAACCACTCACTCCCACCTAAGCTCCTTTGAGGGCCAAACGGCAGAACCACTAGGGTTCACCTTTCACTAGGAGGAAAAGATACCCTCAAGGAGAGGCCAAGGGGCAGGTTTCAGGAGGTCAGTCTGGCTAGAGGAAAAAGCAATGTGTGACTGTCCCAGGCTGTGCTTCAGTGACATTATCTGGTATAATAACAAATCTTAAAAGAGTACAAGGATTCTCATCCCTATTTTACAGATGAGGAAACTGAGGTTCTGGGAGGTCTGCTTGCTCAACATCACTGAAGTGTCAGGATTGAAGGCAGTATGGTGCAGAAGAAAGCTCTATTTGGAGTCACAAACCCAAATCCTGTCACTTACTACTTAACCTTCACTAGATCTCAGCTTCCCAGAGTTGTAAAGCACAGGGATTTCACATTAAAAAAAAACAAACCCAACAACTGTTAATAGCAGTTCTTTTTTGTGGTGGTTAAAAGAACTGCAAACTAAAGTGGGGAGCCCATCAATGGAGGAATGGCTGCACAAATTATGGCACATAAATGTAATGCAAAGTAAGAAATGAAAAAAAAAAGGGTTGTTTTTTAGAGAAACCTGAAAGACTTGTATGAACCATTCAGAAGGAAGTGAGCAGAACCAGGAAAACAATTTATACAAATAACATTGTAAAGACAAACAATTCTAAAAGACTCAAGAACTCAGATTAGGAGGAAGAGGAGGGTAGAAGCATTTATTATTAAACGCCTACTATGGACCAGGCTCAAGCATTACCTCATTGGATGTTCACAACCCTGGAAGGTAGGTGATCAACACAATGATTACCCACTATTCCAGAACACAGATGTTACTACCCACTCTTCAAGGCGTTCTTTTTTAAACTTGGCCTATATAGAAATGTGTTTCACTTGATTATGCACATTTGTAATTCCAAAGTTTTCCAAAATGGTTACTCACTCACAGCTCCACCGACAATGCACTAGTGTGCCTGCCTCAGAACAATCCTTTCAATATTGACCATTCCCATCTTTTGTTATTTTGAGGGATATGATGACCCAAAGTTGTTTTGACTAACATTTCTAGCATTATTGTTAGTGACTTGGGGGCACTCTTTCACACTGCTGTTAATAGTTTGATGTTTTTATTTTAAGAACTTATTGTTCATTACGTTTGACTCTTTATCCACACATTAGTCCAAAAGCCATGTATATATGTGTGTGCATTAACATGCGCACATATATGTATATACACACGTCTGCTGATAATCATTAGATACCATATTTTTGTCCAAAATTTGAATTAATCAAACAGACTGAATTAAGGTCATCAGATTGTTAATTAATTGGTTTTGGTTTACATGATAATTATTTACGATACTGTTACTGGTAAACAGTTGTATTATCTATGCTGTAAGAAAAGCAGTTTCTCTGATAGAGAAGTCGCAAGTCTAAGCACAATAGATAGAAAAGACTTTTACACCAGAACAAGTTTTAATTTAAGAAAAGATGCTAAGTGGGATCCCTTACATATGGGTCCTGGTAAATCTTTATTGCTTATTGCAGCTCCCTAAGAATGAAAATAACTGTAACTGGCTCTAAGCTGTGATTGATAAACCTTGTTTAAAGTAAAAGGCATGTGGGACCATAACTAATTTTGTTGCATTTGACTCTAAGTATGTTTTTTCCTGTCACATTTGGTATGTCAAATGTCCCTGCTATCACAAATTTCTATGATCAGAGCAGTCAGTAAAAGATAGCTCTTTTGAGTTAGATTGCTGGGAAATCTAATTATTTTTCAACTAGAATTAGAATGTGTGCAGAAATTTATGCAAACTGCTTAAGACTCACCTTAAGATGTTCCTATTGTTTAAAGGTATTCTAAAAGCAGTAGCTTTTTTTTTTTTTAAAGCAATTGGGGTTAAGTAACTTGCCCAAGGTTACACAGCCAGTTTTTTTTGTGTGTTATGTATCTGAGGCCAGATCCAATGGGCTGGGCCCACTTACTCACTGCACCACCTAGCAGTCCCAAAAGCAGTAGCTTATTCTTATTATGAGCTTATTCTGCCTTGCTGCAAAGGGCAGAAGTAGGAACAATTGATGGAAGGCCTTTCAGGAGGCCCAGAAGAACAAGTCATGGTATATGGAGATGATGGAATACTAATAGGCTGTAAGAAATGATGAGAAAGGGGTGGCTAGGTGGGCAGTGAATAGAGCACCAGCCCTGGAGTCAGGAGGACAGACCCCAGTTCAAATCTGGCCTCAGACAAGTAACATAAAAGTATCCATGTGACCTTGGGCAAGTCATTTAACCCCAATTGCCCTACCTTTCCCCCTCCAAAAAGCCACACACACACATAAAAGATGGTTTCAGAAAAAGGGAAGACTTATATGAACGGATGCAGAGTAAGGTAAGCAGAACCAGAAGGACAATTTAAACACTAACAGCCAACATTGTTAAAATCAAAAGTTCCATCAATTCCAGGACTCAAAACGAAGCACGCTATCCACCTCTGAGAGATGACAAGAGTTCTGATTCTATTTTCTGGACATAGCCTATACAGGTATTTATCTTCCTTGACTGCACACATTTGTAAAAATTCCCTAAGTAAAAACTTCCTTTTTTTTTTTTGAAGTCTCTTTGGGATTCCATTTGAAATTTCCTTAGCAATGATAATAGAGTGATTTGTCATTTCTTTCTCCAGCCCATTTTATAGATGAGGAAACTGAGGCAAACAGGATTAAATGACTTGCCCACCATCTACCCAGCTAGTGTCTAGGGTTGGATTTGAACTCAGGTCTTCTTAACTGCAGGCCAGCTGCTGTTAAGGCATAGCTGTTACCCTAACAATTACAGAAAACTTATTTTATGGACTGCCCCAGGAAGTTGTGGGATCTAAAACAGAACTTCTGGAAAACACTTATGTGACATTGCCTCTCCCTACCCACTTTTTCAGGGAAATCTTCTACCAGTTAAGTCTCTACTAAGGACTATCATTTCTCCATTAACTGTCACCCTGGTCCCACACAGTAGGCAGGACAGCTTTTGAGTTGAGATTTCCTTATTTCAAAGAGAAAAACTTGAGCTTAAATAATTTGGCTGGAAAACGTATTATCTTTAATTTTTGAGACATAATACCATCCTGGCAAAATGGAATCAGCCTGGGCATGACTTCATCATCACCCTCTGCTCCAAGATTGAATGGTGGAGCCAGGAGCTCCAAAAACTCCATTTGAGGTGTCAGAGCAGACATTTCACTGCCAAGAGGCCTACACTGCCCAAAGACATATTCAGATGTCCTTTCTATATCTGTACTCCTCATGCACAGCAATGGGCAATAGCAGGTGCCTAATAAACATTTGCTGATGAAAAGTTAAGGAAGCTGATTGGGAGAAGGGATGTCACTTGCCAAAGAGCAGAGTCCTCACACTCCTTCCTAACACCATGGATCCAGCCCCTTCTTGTGGGTCATACAGAGGGTCCCTGTTCTGGGGCTGATCATCCCAAGCTTTCCCAGCCTGATTTCAGACACAAGATCTGGCTGAGATAAAGGAAGCAGGAGAGAAATGGGAGAGACTTACCAATTTAGGCCACTTACCAAGTTCCCTTAAGACAGGAGGATTGCTTCCTCATCTGTAAACCCAGGAGAATGTTTCTTTTGGCATCACCCAATGGCTTTGGGTGGAGCACAACTTTCTGGCCCTACATTTCCTCATCTAAAATAGGGGGCTCCATGGAAAGGCTGGACTAGTCTTAGGGCTCCTCTTTCAGTTCTGAATCCTATGAAAATTTGGTCTCCCTCAGTTTATGTAAAAGTTTTTCTCCACGTCTACTTCTTCATCTGCACAACATGACAGCTACGTTACAGGGCTGTTAAGTCACAAAAATGAGATGCTAGGACTAACTCAGTCAACTCAACTGCCCCATAGTAAGAAGCTGCCCTTGCTCCCCAGCCCTGGTCCACACTCTCCAGTCAACAATAGACTAAAAATCAGTCTGCTCTGGATTTCCAATTGAGAAATTTATTTAAACCAAACAGGTGCCTCATTGTCTCTAATCTCAGAAGAAGGTGTTGGGCCTCTTGGTAGTAAAGCGTGGCTTGTGCTGGCGACGCAGAACTCTGTGGGGCAGAGGGAACTTGATTTTGGAGTCCTGCAAGTCAAACGAGAGTGTTAGAGGCCCCCCTTGGCGCTGCCCCACTCCCTGGTCTCCACCTAGACTTCAGCAGCACACTCACTATCTAGCCAGTTATTTACCAGGGCAGAGTAGCTGCTGCCCCAGGCAGTTTACTCTGGCAGGCACTGGTAAGCTGAGGATGTCTCATCTCACCCATCTGGGCTTCTCAATCAATTTAAAGGGTTACAAATCACAGCCCTGTCAACCACCAACACCCCAGCTGGCAGCTTGGATCTGTCGTGTGGACCCTGGATAAGCCATCTGACTGAGAATTTGTTTCCTCATCTGTTAGCTGGGTGTGATAATACTGCACTCCGTGTGCGCGTGTCTCTCACTGGGCCACCATGAGTACCCAGGTGTCAAGACAGTAAAAACACTTTGTAATGAGAAAACAGGGAAGTGCGAGATGTTACTGTCATGTGACCTGCCACTCACTGAGTCTGCTTACTGTCTCAGGAGAAGCCTGTTCATATAGACTGATCATGGCCACAGTGACCAAGGGTTGACTGATCCAGTATTTCCTAAGTATCTCTTTCCGAACATGTAATTCTATCAGTATGGTTACACTGAGGGCAGCCTCAGGAAAATACTCACTAAGCCCTCCAAAGAGCTCAGCAAGACCTGAGAAATCACTTACTGCAAGTCTGGCTATTTAACTGAGGGTCCTAGAGAAGTGGAAAGCTTAGAAACTACCCCCTCCCCACCTTTTTGCCCATTTTATAGATGAGGCCTGAACTGGGAAGATCCCCTTCAGGGATACCCTGACATATCTTAGATTTCACTTACGTGAAACTGCTTGACTGCGGGCCGGCGGCATTTGCTGGCAGGAATTTCTTCCACTTTCATGATCTGGATGGAGTGGGCCCGGGCACGGTGACGGGCTCCCATATCTCGGTCTGCAAAGATAACCATAGATGGTTGAAAACAGGGACTAACCTATTTTCTAACAGTCCTCAAACTAGGCCAGTGTGACATTCACTTTATAAATAAAAACATTCTCATACACACACTTATTTTAACAAAGTGTTAAGTGACTTGCCCAGGGTCACACAGTAAGTATCAAGTGGCCACATTTGAACTCAGGGCCTCCTAGCTGCCCCCCCCATTATAGGTTTTTTTTGGGGGGAAATTTCCATGACTGGCTCATTCCCTTCTAAACAAGCCCTAAAATTAACTCAACGCTTGGGGGAAGAAACTGCATCAGACCATTAGGACAGCTAGATCTGTGCTCTGGCTCATCCCAGAAGACACACTGCCCACTCCTGGGCCCAGTTTAGTCAGAACCCCCTCAAACACCAACCTCTTCCATTAAGCTGTCACTCCCCTCCTATCCCAAAGTTGTCTCATTGGACTAATTTCCTCACCTGCACTTGATTTTTTTGCCCCACTCCAACCTCTTGCGGACTGTCAACTACATGGACTAGATCTGATTTTCAATGTCCATAAGACTCTCAGCTGACCTACAGGAAGGATCTTTCTAGTTCTGCCTTCAGAGATGGATGAGGGAACTGAATTTCCATCAAGTCTGACTAGGACAAATGCTTCCTGTACCTGACAATCCTGGGGTCAGCCCCAAAAGGGCCATGGTCTCTTGGGAGTGTAGAACCCACCATTTCACTTTCTGGAGCACTTTCATCAGCTCCAGAAAGGCGACGAGGCCCATTTACTGTCTGCACCCAATAAAAGATCATTGTTAAGAAGAAACAAAGATCTTTTGGGGTTTGGGTGCAATACACAGGAGAAAGGCCCTAGGGTCTGTGCAGTCAGCCCTCACTACCTACTGGCTCTAGTTCAAAGGGCCTCTCCCAAGGGGCAGCGCCTTCCTCAAGCCTTATCTCCCTCCATGGAATGGTACGGAGACAACTCTACCCACCCCCCCAACCTCCATCATTTCTCACTGAATTCTTATCTCTCCTTTAAGGAAAAGCAATGCTAAGTAACCTCTTGGGCACAGACAGGCCTATCTCTAGATGCATCCCTGCTATTCCAGGGCCAAGGGCCTGCTTATGTTATTATATTCCTCCCACAGAATGGTGAAGACATTTTTACTGCTGTCTCATCTGAGCACAGAACTGTGAGCGGGTGTGATTTATTGTTGGAAGTTGTGTCAGTTAAGCCCCTAGATGGTCATTTGGGGGCTGAAATTTTCCTAATGTACAATTTAAGTCTATAAATGTGCATTTCTGTCTGTAAAGATAAAGCTGTGAAAAGTGCCAACTGCTGCATCTGGCTTCCAGAGATGACTGCTACCAAAGGTCAATGACAGTGACTTTGTGGAACCTTTGAAGCATCTATAAAATCAGGTGTGCAGGAGAGAAAGCACCCTCTGCAGACACTGACAATTCCTGTGCCAGGCACCAGAAGAATGCAGAACAGAGCTAAAGGCAAATAGAAGGCTGAGGCTAGCCTGACACTTCCAGCTCTTAAATCTTATGAGCAACATAACTGTAAGGTTAGTGAAAAGAATGCTCCAAGTCCTTGCTGTCCCCTTCCGGTTTGTTAGCCCAACTGAAGGAAGGCCATTTGGGCCTCAGTTTCCTCACCAAGAGCTTGTAGTGATCAGCCAAGGGGTTGCCCCAAGAACTGACCGAGACAGATTATAAAGCACCTAACAGGCTTGAAGCATCCCTTAACTTCTCCTTTATTTTGGGAGCTACTCCTGATTGCTATCAGAAACCTTCCTCAGGATCCAAGACACCCCGCCCCCATGAAGGTCAACAAGTAACAGCTTTCTGAGAGGTCAAAGTGCCAGGCTTTTAAACCAGGCCTTCCTGTCACTGAGAACCTAGCTCCCCTTCTCTTTTCTACACTCACAATGCCCTTCCCTAGGATTTTCAAGGGCTTAAAGGAAGGTAACAAACACTCGTCCTATATTTAGGATCTAGCTACAAACCAATTCTCAAATGTTGGTCCTGTCATCAACTTAGAAATCACTGCCTAAATTGTAAAAAGTGGAACTTGCCAGGCAAGCCAGTACCTCTTGGCATTTTAGAGGTGCCCAGTTTACTGCCTACACCTCAGTTGTTGAGTAATCATCAACCTCTGCCACAAAGGGAGACTCAAAAGGCCTGGTGAGTAGCCACCCACAGCAACAGGCGGACCAGGTGGTGTTGCGGAATTCAATCTGACTACTCTTGAAATCTTAATCCATAAAAAGTCCCAGACAAAATCAGATGCTCCAAAAATTTGGATTGAAGTAGAGGAAGAGTAGTCCTAGCACATTTAGGAATCCTACCTCTGCCCCTCAGACCAAGATCTAACCAATCATGTCGAGCATTTCTGTGAGATGCCTCCTTCTGCTCAGGAGACTCTCCCAAGATAAACACCAGTGCCACTGTGGCTTCTTGTGCTAATGGGACATTCTCAAACTGTCCTTTGCACAAACTCTTAAAGAACACGTCAGAGAATATGATCCAAGAAACTGGTGATCAGTAATTTTAAAAAATCATTCATTTACAGAGCAACTGTTGTAAAATGAAATAAATGGATAGAAAAACCCCAAATATGCCTCTTTTGGAGTATTTGATGAGACCCCAAACACAGGTCAGCTTAGAATGTCCTTACAGCACTGAGTGACGGCACCAGCAGTGGTCAGGTCCCTGTACTCCCTGTACATGTTGTGGGTCCCACTCCTGGAATCATAACGCAGCCAGATGCCAAAGTTCTTCACTCTAAGAGGGGACTTTTCAAAGACCTATTAAATAAAGAGAATACAAAAATACCTAAGAATCTTTAAACATTTTTCACTTACCTCAGCACCAGACATGACCAAACTTTCCCTGAAAGAAGGCTCCATTAGGTTAACAGAAATCAAGCTAACTTGGGAGGGCAGGAGTGAACAGGAAAGATGCCAGTGGCCCCACCCACTCCAGTTTCTCCAGGGAGGTCAGGCAGGTACCTGTCCACAGTATACGATTTCTCCAGAAGACTTCTTCATCTTTTTCAGCTGGGAAACGAAGTACCAGAACCGGGACTTCGCTACCACATGATTAGGAGCAAAGATCCGCATGCGATAAAGAGGCGGCACCGGGCTCTTGGGAGTGGGCAGGCAGCGCCCAACTACCTTATACTCTCTCAGCTGGAATGACAGAGAACACCAGGGTATAAACATGCCCCCCCCCCCACCCAGTGACGCGTGGAGGCAGGGGGTTTACTTAGCAGCTGCCCCATAAGGGGAGTCATAAGATAAAGAGCCTAGAAATAAACCTCCAGCTTCCTCCTTACAGAGCAGGGGCACCAGCTCTCGGGTCACAGGGTCAGATACACACCCCGAGGGCTTTCCTGCCAAACAACAGGCTTATATGGAAAAGGGGCTCAAACCACGGGCTGGCGCGCTGTCTACACAACCGCAAGCCACCAGCCAGGGCACTGTCCCCAAGAGGGCCCACTTCCAGCTTCCACGCTGCCTTTCTTAATGCATTTTAACATGACGTCACAGACCTGGGCTCCCCTGCCCCTTAACTTCAGGGGGGCTCTTGCCTTTCCCCGGTGAGGCCAAAAGGAGGGTTTTCGGTTACAACCCAGGAGAGCGAACCAGGCCCGACTGATGTCTGAGCAGGAGGTCCTACTGACTGAGACAGGGCAGAACAAAGCTGCAGGTATCAAGGGGCTCCAGGAGGCCGTCAGACCACCGCCTCTCCTATAAACACCCAGGGACAGCTCAGGGCCGGCCTCTCCTCCCACTGTCTTAGGGGGCCAGCCCGCTCCCACCTACCCCTGGTTTTAGAGTAGATCACCCAGGACAGCACGGCTAGGACTCGAACTCAAGGCTGAGTCCAGATCTCTCCGAGATGCATGCCCAGAGACAGGGTAGACCCATGACTGTCCGCGGGGCTCCCCAGCCCGACAAGAAGAAGGAAATCTCCAGGAGCCGCCTTCCCCCTCTGCGGCTCTAAGGGCTCCACGCGGAGCCGCCATGTTGGCCCGTGCCGCCTGCCGCGCGGCCCGGCCCGTCAGCCTCACCACGAGCCAGCCTGTCCGAACGGCGGGCCTCCAGGACGGCTTCCCCCTCCCACCCCTTTCCCTCAGGACCGGCCCCACTCCCAGTCCCAGCCCCGGCGCAGGACGCTTACGGTGCCCGAGGCCTTCATGGTGCTGCTGCCTCACGCCCCGCCAACCCGCAAAAGGAAATACTGCTGTGGCGTGCGACGTCTCACCACCCTTCCGCTACAGGAAATCCCGCCTTCTCGGCAGGAATACGGGCACCTTTATTCTCAGAGGTGAGAACGCCCGCCACTCAAAACAACTACTCTTCTTATTGGATAAATCTGCGTAGCCCTCCCCTCACCGTCCTTTCAGGAGAGACTACAATTCCCGTCACGCAGCTCAGCCCATGAGACTTGCTTGCAACTCCTCCCAGTAGGCAACGGGGTTCTTACGAAAGGAAAACTCAAAGGCTAATGGGCGCCCATCCGCCAACCAATCCTTGTCTCCGCCCCCTTTTCCCAATGTCGAAAGGGGCGTGAACTTGCACGGCGTTCTGGGAGTAGTAGTCTTCCTTTCCTTTCTTCTTCCCATCACTCATCCCACCACACACACATGGCTCTGCCTTCCCGGCGTGCATTTTAGAATTCCCAGGACCTTAAATGTGCTAGGTGTGGAGTCTTCTTCTACAGACAGGAAAACTGAGACGCAGCCACCTACAGTCGTTCCTTTCCAGTCCAGTAGAGCATCCAGGAAGCCCTAAAAGGGCAGCTAGGTGGCACACTGGATAGAGCACTGGGCTTGGAACGAGGGAGACCCTCACTGGCCTCAGACACTTCCTAGCTGTGTGACCCTGATCAAGTCACTTAACTCTGCCTCAGTTTCCTTATCTGTAAAATGAGCTGGAGGAGGAAACTGGCAAACCATGCCAGTGTCTTTGCCAAGAAAACCCCAAATGGAGTCTTGAGAATTGGACACAACCGAAAAGTCCTTGAACAAAAATAACCACCACGTCCTAGGCACTGTGGGCTGAAAAATTGCTTGCCCTCCAGGAGTTTATGTTGAGGTGGGGGTGAGGGCCGGGAATGAACATGTGTCAGGCTCTATGCTAAGCACTGGAGATACACAAGAGACCAAAGAGAGTCCCTGCCCTCCACTCTAATGGAGAAGAACTCACTTGGAAGGTTCCTGCTTTGTCTTCATCGTGGTCTGAAGGGAGATGGCTGTCAGACTGGCCGTGGCTTCACTTAGCCGGCCAATGCTTCTGCTTGGCTGCTCTGCTTGCCCTTGTAACATCATCCTGAGGAGTCTGGACTTTGCGCTGGTGTTTACTGTATGCCAGGCACTTTGCTAAATGCTAGGGATACAAAAGCAAAAAACATGATGGTTCCTTCTCTCCAGGAATTTGTATTTCTAATGGTGGAGGAGAGAAACAAAAATGGGGACAGGGGAAGGAACCCATTCGATGTTGTGAGCCATGGGGAACCATGGAAGATGACTGAACAGTGAAGGAACCATTAAAACTGGACTTTTTAGGAAACTGGTTCAGGCCACCCCTGAAGAAGGGATGGAGGAAGAGAGACTAGAGATGGGGATGGTGGTTAGGCTTCTTTCCTTCCCCCACCAAGCTGCTCCAGGGCTTGGAACTCTTCTCCATCTTTAGAATCACCTGTAAGGGTCTAGAAGACACTTCCAGATACTGGGCAGGTGGTTTTCAGCACACCCTAGAAATTAATGGAGGGTGCCTTCTCTTCTCTTTGCTCCTTCCAAGGCTCTACACGCCTGGCCCTTGTTCAGTAATACCTCTTCCAGACAGTGGGTTTGATTGTTCATCCACTACTACTGCCCCCTGTTTCATTCTCTCTCCCTATGTTACTCAGTCATGGGAGCCACATAGAAGCAAACCAACCCCCATACCCCCTTCCTGCTATCTCATCCTCAATTTTCTCAGCTCTTCACTACCTATATCCTATCCCATCCTGGCCATTCCATTCACTGTGCCCTCTGGAATTCCTGGTCTATAGTGAACAAATCTTCTGGATCTTTTTCTCTCTCATATTTCTACCTACCAGACCTTTCCTAGATCTATCTTCTCCCTGGCGATGCCCCATCCTTGGCCACTTTCCTCCCTTTCTAAATTATACTTTCTAGTTAGCAAACTCAACTCTGTGCTGGCCTTTACTCTCAAATCCCTCTGCCCCTTTTGTCCTATGTCTATTATTCCTTTCCAAATCTCAGTCCCACATTACTCTTATTCTTATCATCTATCTCCCCTGCTCCTACTAGCTTGCTGCTAAACAGCTGGAGGAAGCCCTACAAGCTTGCTAATTGGGTACATTATAAATTAATGTTCAATAATTTGAATTCAATTCAATGAATTCTATTTAAATCATTCCAAATGGACCCTCACTGCAGCAAAGCTGTTCTTTCCTCCCTTTCCTAATCCCCCCAACTGCTAAACTTCCACACTCTTTCCATTTAAATAGCTTGCATTTCTTCTCTTGACAATGTATGTCCTACATACACCCAGTGAGGATGGAAGCACTTTGAGAGCAGAGATTGTTTCATTTTTTATATTTGTATTCTAGGGCCTAGTGCAATGCCAGGCATACAGTAGGCACTTAATCAATGCCTGTTGATTGATTGATTGGTTGATTGACATCATAATGAACCTTTTACAATCTGGCTCTAGGCTATCTTTCTAGGTTTATTATTAATTCCCCTTCAAGCCAAACTTGTCTATTCAGTGTTCTTCCAAATCCCCCAATTCAGACTGTCATCTCTGTCTCCAGGCCTTTTTACAGACTATCCCTCATACCTGGAATACACTCCTCACCTCAGCGTCCTAGAAACCAGATCGCCCAATTATGCTCCAACAGACATCAAAAAGGCACCGGATAGAACAATGACCATGATTAGAGACATGGTCAACTCCTCCATCTAGTCCAGGACTGCCCAACATATCCAGAAGCCTGCAGGTGGAAGACGGAAGGAAGCCAGCATGAAGCCTGCAAAATCTATGAACTCTCCATGGGGCTCAAACCCAAACCCATCTCACAGACCCTGAGACATGTGGATGCACCAAGATCAGCGACGCACCAAGATCGACGACACACCAAGAAAGGCAGAAGTCATTGTGAGCTGTGAGTGATCAGAACCTAAAGCCAGCAGGACCTTGGCACTAGTCTGTTGGGGCAACAGAACCAAGCCCCTGTTGGTTACTACCAAGGAAGACAAGAGTTTGGGGTTGGGGGGAGTGCACACTTCTGACAAGCAGGAGACAAGGGCATCTCAACAACCATGTACACATGTGGGGGGCTTTGTAGGAAACCTGAGCCAAGCAAGATCTTCAACAGTCCATGGAGGGAACAGAGCCAATTCTGGGTTGGAGACTGCATAAGGAAAAGGAGATAGGTAGTGATAAGGCCAACTGCCCAAATTGGGACAACAGGAAAGAGGCAAAAGCCAGAGGTTTGGGCAGGGGGCCGGGTCTGGTGCCAACCACTGCAGCCAGAACTTCAGAAATGTTCAAACCACAGTGGTCACAGTACCAACCAGGGCCTGCCCACTCCATCTAAGAGTGCAACTGTGGGGCAACACCTAACCCTAGCACAATCCAGAAAATGAGGCTCTGAGGCTGGAGATTTGTGTAAACAGAAGAAAACATCAATCCTACTGAAGAAATATGACTGGTTAAGAGAAGCCCAGGACATAAACCCAGAAGAGAGCATCTTCACAAGGGTTAGTAGAACCTCTGAGAAAGGAAGGCTTGGCCACAATGACTCTGAGAGCAGCTAGAATGAATGAAGAAAAACATTTCAAAATATAACTAGAATTTAAATGAGAGCTCTGAAGAAAAACTTGGAAGGAGAATAAATGGTTTAGAATAAAAAATGGAAATCTTTCCTAAGTACCGAACTCCCTGAAAAACAGAATGGATCAAACAAAACTCAATCTATAAAACAACAAGAAATATAATGATAATAAGAGGACTTTATGGTTTATATGTCACCTTAAGATTTACAGAGTACTTTACACAAATTATCCCATTTGTTTCTTATGGAGGAAGGTGCTATTCTTATCCTATTTTACAGATCTCACAATAGCCCTATGAGATAGGTGATCTTATGATCCCCATTTTACCATTGAGAAAACAGGAGTCAAATGACTTGCCCAACACCATAGACCTAGTATGTGTCTGGGGCAGGATCTGAACTCGTCTTCCTGATTGTAGGTCTAGTTCTCTATCCTCTGTGTCTCATTATTAGAGCAAAGTTAAAAGATTGAAAAATTAGAATATGTATCACAAACAATTGACCTATAAAGTAGGTCGAGAAGAAATAATTTAAGAATCATCAGATTCTGTTGTAGGGCATATTACAATATGACTACCATAATTTGTTTAATAATTATAATTTTGCTACGGTAAGTCCTATCCTTTTTCATTCTGCAGAGTACAAATTAAACAATATTATTTGCTATAAGCAGCTCTTTTGTGGTGGCAAAGAATGGAAAATCAAGGGAATGCCCATCAATTGGGGAATGGTTGAACAAGTTGTGATATATGAATGTAATGAAATACTATTGTGCTATAAGAAACAATGAGCAGGTAGGTTTCAGAAAAACCTGGAAAGACTTACATGAACTGATGCTGAGTGAAGTGAGCAGAACCAGGAGAACATCGTACACAGGAACAACCACATTGTTTGATGACTGACCTTGATAGACTTAGGTCTTCTCAGCACTATCATGATCACTATCACAAGTCCAAAAGACTCACAATGGAAAATGCTATCTACATCCAGAGAAAGAACTCTGGAGTTTGAATGCAGATCAAAACAGTCTATTTTCACCTTTTTTTTCCCTTTCTTATAGTTTTTCCCTTTTGTTCTGATTCTTCTTTCACAACATGATTAATGTGGCAATATGTTTAATATGATTGTACATGTATAACCTATATCGGATTGCATGCTGTCTTGGGGAGGGGAGAGGGGAAAGGGGAAGGAAGGAGAAAAATTTGGAACTCAAAATCTTATAAAAGTGTGTATTGAAAACTATCTTTACATGTAATTGGAAAAAATATTAAGGGTGGAAAACCTCAATAAAATATTATTTGCTATGGTACATAAAACATAAATTAATCAATATTACTTGCTATAGGACATGTATATCACACACACATATATGCATGTATGTGTATATATATATGCCCGTGTATTTTTTTAGGGAAGCATATTTATACACAGTTACATATATAAGTATGTCCTTTAGTCTTTGTGTATTAGAAATTCATTCCCAAACACTGGGATCAATACTCTAAGAAGTATGAGCCTTTGGGATGAAAGTACAAACCATGCTAGCATATTGGGTGTTTATAACATGAGCAGAAAGGGCCACTAGGTGGCACCATAGTGCGCACTGTGCTGGACCTGGAGTCAGGAAGACTCATCTTCCAGAATTCAAATTTGACTTCAGACACTCTGTAGCTGCATGACCCTGGGCAAGTCACTTAACCCTGTTTGCCTCAGTTACCTCATCTGTAAAATGAGCTGGAGAAGGAAATGGCAAATCACTCTAGTCTCTTTGCCAAGAAAACCCTAACTGGGGTCATGAAGACTGAAAACAATAAAACATGAGCAGGTGCCATCACTTTCATTGGCTGATGCAAGCTTTCCACATGGAGAACACTAGGGGCCTTGATTCTGGGAGAATTATGATGAAGTGTGAGAGAAGTGCCTTAGAGAAAGACTTGGAGTAGGTGTAGGCAATTCTGTGATTGGTTCTCAATCAGCTAACCACTGGGGGAAAGGCTTTGGGATGGCATTCTCTTCATCCTCTTCAGCCATGACTTCTTTTGCCATAACTTCAGAGTTGTTACTCTCTTTTTATTTCGTATTTTATTTTTCCCCAATTAAATATAAAAATAGTTTTTAACATTTGTTTTTAAAACTTTCAGTTCCAAATTCTCTCCTTTCCTCTCTTTCCACTCCCAACCCTCTCGTTGAGAAGGTAAGCAGTTCAATGTGGGGTATGTGTGTATAGTCATGCAAAACATATTTTCAAATTAATCGTGTTGTGAAATAAAACATAGACAAAAAAACCCTCAAGAAAAAAAAGGTTTAAAAAAAGTATGCTTCAATCTGTATTCAGACACCATCAGTTCTTTCTATGGGGAGGGATAGCATTTTTCATCCTAAATCCTTCAGAGTTGTCTTGGATCATTGTACTGCTGAGAATAGCTAAGTCATTCACAGCTGGTCATCTCACAGTATTGCTGTTACTGTGTAGTGTCCGTCTGGTTCTGCTCATTTCACTTTGCATCAGTTCATGTAAGTCTTTCTCGGTTTTTCTGTGTCTCATTTACTCTATGGATCTCAATGACTCCCTTGTTCACTGTATCCAGTGAGAAACCACATGGGAAGGAGAAGGTCATGTGGCCTCCAAAACAGGCCTCAGTTCTTGGCCTTTTTGTTTTGGTCTTTTCTTCTCCATTCTAGATGAAGAGAGTGAAACCTCAAGGCCCGGTGAGTTTTAAATGTCATTGTGGCCAAGTGTTGTACTCAGCCTAGCATCAATGCTCTGAGAATCAAAGAGTGACCTTCTGGACCTAGACCATCAAAAACTGAGACAATGATTCATTTGGCATTCATGCTGTATCATGCTGTGTATATGAACTTAGTGTACCCAGTGCTACATAGGAACTAAGCTAAGTCCCCTCCAGTGACCAAGATGTTCTAAAGCAGTGCATGTCCCTTTTATACTTCTGTTCTTGCTATACGGTGTCCCAGAATTCTTAGTACAGTTTTAAGCTACTGTGCCAAATTGTGTTGCCCTAAAACTTTTGGGCACCCTTTATCATTGAAGTGAATTTCCCTTTATAAAAGGTCTATGACTGATCAGCCCAGTATGAGTTCAGAAAGCTCTGCCATAGTTTGGGTACAAATAGTTCAATCGGAAACACCGTTCCTTGACACCAACATGGTGATGTCATCCTGGTCCTCTTCTAGCATGAAGGACAACAAACTAACCAACCCTTCGTAAAAGCTAATGGATACTAAGTGGTTACATGGAAATGGGGTGTTAATCAAAGGCCCCTAACAATGCAGAGAAAAAAGCTGGTGAGGGAGAGAAAAGCCACCCCCCAAAAAACCTTTAAGAACACTGAGGGGTTGCAGCCTAGCCCCGGTAAATGAGGCCGTGGCACATGTGCCATATTAGTTTCCGTGTTTGAAGCTGAATACTTAAGAATCAACTTGCATCTGGCCTTAAATTGCCTCAAACTGTTGGAAAAAAATGGAAATGGAACTGGCCCAGAAAACAAGGAAGCAGCTTGTACATTACGTAGCTGCTGAGAAGGACGAGCAGGCTTGGAGCCATGGGGAGCACATCATTAAGGGAAGATTCTCTTGCAAAGGGCATCGGGGTATTAGATCTCTACTGTGACCTGCTCATCCGGCCTAGTCTGGTACATGAAGGAATTCGATTCTGGGCTGGCTAAATCTGCATCCACATTGATCTGCTGCTCCTGGACTCTGATCTGAAGCAGCCGAGTTGAAAATAGCTGTGCGTCAGCTTTGTGCTGAGTATAGTGAGAAATGTGATATGCTCTGTAGGACTGACCAGATGGGAAGAATGAATGACAGGCTAGCACACAAATGGAGTTGGGGTCTCCACCAAAAATTCTGGTAGAGAGATACTGGCTTGAGATTACCAAAAGCTACAGTGTTCTTTCTTTCTTTTTTGGGGGGGAGGGCAGTTGGGGTTAAGTGACTTGCCCAAGGTCACATGGCTAGTTTTGTGTTAAGTGTCTGAGGCCAGATCTGAACTCAGGTCCTCCTGACTCCAGGGCCAGTGCTCTATTCACTGTGCCACCTAGCCGCCCCGCAACAGTGTTCTTTATGAGTCTGACTCTGTGGTCATGGCAGAAGCTGCTTGTGGAGTGAGACAGATTTTACTGATATTGGATTCACAGATAACGTGGAAAAAAAAAGATGGCCACGTCAACATTTTATACTTTACAATACTAAGACAAACTCCAAGTAGATTCATGATTTAGATATAAAAAGTGATATCACAAAAAAAAAAGAAAAGCATGGAAGAAATTTCCTTTCAGATCTGTGGATAAGGGAAGGGTTAATTTCTGTTGTTCAGTCATATCTGGCTCTTCATGACCCCATTTGGGGTTTTCTTGGCAAAGATACTGGACTGGTTTGTCATTTCCTTCTTCAGCTTATTTTACAGATGAGGAAACTGAGTCAGATAGGGTTAAATGACTTGCCCAGGGTCACACAGCTAGTGTCTGGGGCTGGATTTGAACCCAGGAAGATGAGTTTACCTGACTCCAGTCTTGGCACACTCTCCACTGCACCACCTAGCTGGCCTGAAGAGTTTATTACCAAAAGAAACAGAGAGGAACACCAAGATAAAATAGACAATTTTGATTATATCAAATTAAAAAGGCTTTATACAAACAAATCTAATCTAGTTAAAAATGAGAAAACTGGTAAATGGAAAAAACATTTTTGCAATAAGTTTCTCTGATAAAGGTCTTATATACAAGATATATAAGAAACTTATTGATTTTATTTGTCATAAACCATTTAAGAGGGTCTTTCCCCCTTTCCTAATAATAACACCATTAGATAAAGTGTTCGTCTTGGCCCAAACAGTCCCATAGCAAACGGCAGCAGAGATAAGAACCTCCATAACCCTCTTGTTAGGCAATCTTGAGCAAATCAAACTTTTAAGACAAAGCCATTCTCTAATAGTCACATCTCTGATAGATGTGATCAGGCAGTTTTTGAAGAAAGAAGTCCAAGCTATCAATACCCACATGAAAAATACTTTAAATTGCTAATAATTAGAGAAATGCAAATAAAAGAAATTTTGAGGTTCCTCTTCATACCTATCAGACGGGCAAAGATGACAAAAGATGTCAGTGACAAATGTTTGAAATGCTGCAGCAAAACAGGCACACTAATGCCCTGTTGGTGGGCCTTTGTATTGGTCTACCCCCAGGGGTGGGGAAACTATGGCAGGTTCCCCACCCCTGGCTCTAGCCATTCTAGAAAGCAATTTGGAATGATGTACAAAAAATTACTAGACTGTGTATAGCCTTTGACCTATCTATACCACTATTAGGCCTATACCTCAAAGAGATCAAAGAATGAGGAAAGGGACCTATGTGTGCAAAAATGGTTATAGAAGCTCTTTTTGTGGTAGTCAAAAATTGGAAACTAAACAGACGCCCTGTTTTTGAGGAGTTGCCAAAGAAATTGTGGTATGTGAATGTAATGGAATATTATTATACTATAAGAAATTATGAAAGAGACAATTTCAGAGGTAACTGGGAAGAACTCTATGAATTGATACAGAGTAAAGTGATCAGAACTAGGAGAAAAATTTATGTTTGAAGAGAAACAAATTTGAAAGGCTTTAGAACTCTGATCAATACAATAATCAACCAAATGTCCAGAAAACTGAAGATGAAACATATGAATCACTTCCTGATAGGGAGGTGATGAACTAATGATTCAGAGAGAAACATATATTTTTGGCCATGGCCAATATGAGAACTTGTTTTGCTAGACTATATATATTTATAATGAGTTTTCCCTTCTTTCCTTCCTTCCTTCCTTCCTTCCTTCCTTCCTTCCTTCCTTCCTTCCTTCCTTCCTTCCTTCCTTCCTTCCTTCCT
>NW_027185588.1:6785547-6809024 GCF_028583685.1 Petaurus breviceps papuanus | reverse complement strand
CCTTCCTTCCTTCCTTCCTTCCTTCCTTCCTTCCTTCCTTCCTTCCTGGGGTATGTGGAAGAGACAGATTATAAATGCATGTAAAAATGTACTTTTTACAAAAGAAAAAAAAGCTAGTCATAAAAGAGGAAGAGAAGGAGGTGGTAGTTTTACAGTACCAGCTGTTGAGTCCCAGTGGAACAGTATCTATGCCTATTTCTAGGCCCATGCCATTAGCAAGTTTTTCTTTCTTATAACCACGTCTAAAGGGTCTATCAGATTTTGCCAATGGAGACTTATCAGCCATTTCCAACATTTATCCACTTCAGATATGAGCAGACCCCTCTCCCCAAAGCTATGAATTTGTTGATGATGTTAATGCTGATGAGAATGTTCCTTCTGCACAGGCTGCTGCTTGTGGCCCTGAGCCAGAATCTCCTGCAAGATCATCCTTAAAAACTATTGATATCTTTGACTCTGCGTTGCCCGAGTTGCCATCTGTCCCAAATACACAACTGACCAAGTGTGCTAATGCCAACACCTCAATATCTGAGAATATTGACTTTGATGACCTTTTCCAGAGATTTGAAGAAATGAAGAATAAAATGTAGGTTTTTTCATCCATTCTCTCTCTGTCTCTCTGTCTCTCTCTCTCTCTCTCTGTCTCTCTCTCTCTGTGTGTCTCTCTCTCTCTCTCTCTCCCTCTCTCTCTCTGTCTCTCTCTGTCTCTGTCTCTCTCTCTGTCTCTCTGTCTCTGTCTCTCTCTCTCTCTGTCTCTCTGTCTCTCTCTCTCTCTCTGTCTCTGTCTCTGTCTCTCTCTGTTTCTTTCTCCCTCTCCCTCTGTTTATTTATTGCTACACAGCTCCAGGATTTGGGAGCTGGGAAAGAGCAGTCCTTGTAATGAAGATTCCATTTCCTGTATTTACAAATGTCCATTTCTTCCTAAAATGTCTTCCTGCTATACCAAATTCTGCCACTTTCCAGTTCTTCGTGACTACAATTGGAAATGGAAATTTCAACAAGAACAAAACATAGAATGGCTCATGTCAGGGATGGGCAGCTCCTTAAAATACACTTTGTCTCTTGTGAGTGAGATTACAGGTTTTGTTCTTGGCTGTTTTGAAGCAATTCTGCAGGGGAAAAGGAAAGGGAAAACATTGCAGGAGAAATAAGGCTTTGTTAGACAATAGCAAAGAGTTCAAGGTGAGACTTTTTATCCCTGGGTTGGGGACCTAAACTCAGAAAACCCTTCATAGAGAGGACTATAAATATACACACATACATACACACACAAACACACGCATATACATATATGTTTTTATATATGCATATGTATGTGTATATATATGTATATATAGAATTACTGGCTGTGAAATGATATTGTATCTGGATCCAGTTGCAAACTTTTTGTGGAAAGCTGATGGATGGTCTCTCTCAATTCTACTGGATTCTCAGGGAGCTATCCCAGCAGCATCTATCACTTTAGTTGGAGCACTGTGTTTCTCTTCCACAAGAGGGCAGCCTTGGACAGCTTCCTGCCTTTCCTATAGTATATAGTGTTGGAAGCTTGTCTCCATGTCCTTCACACTGGTATCTGAATGACAATTTTTAAATGAGGAAGAAAATGCTTATTCGAGTGTTCTACCTGCCCTAATACAAACATTCAAAACTGCCCTAGAATGTGATCTGAGAATAAGAAAGGAGTCCATTAAGATTATGTGGAACCTTCAATAATTTAATCTTACATAATTTTGTTGGTGCCCACCTAAATATGGTTGGTCTCTGATTTCCCTAGACTGGGTCTTCTGACATTCTAACTATTATGTTCTACTTCATCCTTTTAGTCAGTGTTGCTTTCTCCAAGAGGGAGAAGGATGAGACCATTCCTCTTTGTACATAAGCATGTGTACATAAGTTTCAGATAGCATTTCTTGAATTTTTTGGTGGCAGTATATCACATGGATTAGTAATTACCAAAAAAGTAAAAGGTAGGGATTTTTTAAAATTCATTTTTCCTCCTTTATGAAGTGTAAGCGTTTCATATGTAAATTCTCAAGGGGAGAAAAAGTCCCATAAGCACCTCAATAAGGTACTTGAAAAAATAATCCAAGGCCATTTCACTGGCATTTGTCAAATCATTTAAGAGAACTCCCTGGGAAGATTACATCCATATAATTTTGCATACATCTTCTAAGAATTAATTGTCCCTTGCTTTTTTTTACCTTTACTCCTAAAACCATTCAAGGAGATCTTCCCTCTTTCCCTGATAATAACCCAATAAAGTGTCCATCTTGGTTCAAACAGCCCCATAGCAACTGCCATCAGAGATAAAACCCACCTTGTTCCCCTTGTTAGTCAACCTTGAGTAAATCAGCGAACACTCCACTCTCCTTGTCCTCCTCTTTAGTATTACTATACTCAATGATCCCAAAGTGTAGATCTAAAAGCAAACGTATCAGATAACCTTGCTTTCTACCAGTCACTATCTTGGAGCCCACCCTCATCCCCCCCCCCAAAATCTGTAGCACACATCACAGATGGGACTTTTACTATATAGAAAGTGTAGCTGGAAAGATATCTGTGGAGCCATCATACCACCATCCCAATTTGTACATAGTTTGGAGGTCTATAGCATTCTGCTCTGTTTTCTAGCCCTTCCATGGTCACAGTTAGCTGTATAAAATACCCTTCAGTAAACTTTTTTGTTGTTGAGCACGTAAGGAATATGTACATTTCCTATTCTTTCTAGTGTGGATACTGAGTTTTCACATAATCATTTATTTGGAGAGGACTTTACCACTAAATGTAGTAAGTCAATAGGGGACCCTCAATTACATCGAGTGATGTCTAATTGAGATTCCCTGGAAACAAGACCAAACAAAAAAAAGTAGATACCATTATTTTAAGAATCATAAGAGAACCTTATTGCTAAGATCTATTAGAAACAGAGGAAAAAGTGAAAATAGAAATAATCTGCCAATTATCTCTTGAAATGCCAAGTTGAAAACATCTAAGAATGCAATAGCCAAAACCCAGAGCCTCCAATCCAAAGGAAAAATACTATAAGAAGCCAGAAAAAGAGTACCAAGGAATTACAGCCAAGATCACACAAGACTATATTGCAACTACCGTAAAAAAGAGAAAATCTTGAAGTAGTATATCTAAAATGCAAAAGACAAAGCCTTACGATCGAGAAAAGTTTACCCAGTAAAACTTAATATATTCCTACAAGGGAAAAATGAACCTTTCATACAAAAGATTTTCAGAAATTCCTGATGAAAACTCCAGAGGTGGATAGAATTTTTTAAGTGAACCCAGGAGACAAGGAAAACCTAGAAATATTTTCAAATGCATTCATTTTTATTATTATTAGTGATAAGAGTAATAAAGTAAATATATTCTGATAGGGAGGTGAAGCAACAACTGCCCCCCCCAGAATCTTTCTGTCTGGGTCACAGATGAAATTTTAAAAGATAAGTATGGGGCCTGGGTGTTGTTTTGTTCTATTTGGTTTGTTTCAAAAGACTTAATAGAAGGGAGGAGAAAAGAAATACCTTGAGGGATAAATGAGTAAGGGGAAGAAATTACTATTTTTCATAATTGGGGTGTGCCAGAAGAAAAGTACACAGACATGGAGGAAGGGGACAGGGAACTGGAAATAGCATTTTATAAACTTTAAACTTATCTGAATTGGACAAATGAGAATTGAACATAAGTGGAGATAGGTGAAGAGAGATAAAGTGGAATTTAAGAGGAAAATAGAGATGGGGAGGAAATAATCACAAGTAAAGCAAATCCCAACCGAGGGGGTAGATCATAAAGGGGATATTAAAAGAAGATAAAGAAAGTATAAGAATCAGTTATGGAGTTTGGGCTAGATGAAGAGAGGAAGGGCAGAAGAGAAGAAGCAAACCACTTCAGTGATGATCACATTTTATTTTTCTCTTTCATCTTCTTTGTAAAGAGAGGAATGGAGGACAAAGACAAGAAAAGCTATGAGTATAAGATGGAGAGATATACATGACAAACAATCAAATGTGAATGGGATGAACTCACCCATAAAATGGAGGAAGATGGCAGAATGGATTAGAAATCAGAATCCAACAATATGTTACTTATAGAAAATACACGTTAAATAAAGACTCATATAGAGTTAATTTTTTCTTCAAGAACTCTAATTTCATTTTAAAAATCTCTTGCTTCATTTCCTCAATGTACTCTGGAGGTCCTTGTAGTCAAGCAATTCTTTTTTTTTTTTTCTGATGATGATCTACTTGAATTTATTATGGTGTTTCTCCCTTCTGGATTTACCTTTGAGGCTTTTCTTAACCCACAGTATTTCTTCACTGTATTTAGAATTTTCTTCTGTTTACATATATCTTTATGCTTAGTGACTGAATTTATGCCACATCTGGTCTCCACCTCCACTTGTACCCTCACATGATTCTTCCTGTGCCCTTTAGAGTCTGGATACCACTGCTGATACTGTTTTCGGTCATTTTTAGCCATGTCTAACTCTTCATGACCCCATTTGAGGTTTTCTTGGCAAAGATACTAGAGTGTTTTGCCATTTCCTTCTCTAGTTCATTTTACAGATGAGTAAACTGAGGCAAACATATTAAGTGACTTGCCCAAGGCACAGCTAGTTAGTGTCTGAGGCCACATTTGAACTCACAAAAGGGGGGGTCTTCCTGACTACAGAACCAGCACTCTACTGCACCACTTAACTGCTCCACCCCCTGCTATTACCCTTCCATTAATCTGAATGGGGTGTTTGGGACTACATCCTGCCTTCTACCTCTACCTCCTGGTGACTTAATGCAGACATTGCCCTTGACTCACCAACCAGGAGTTTGCTCTGTCTCTGCTATTGTTCTCTCTCTCTCTCTCTCTCTCTCTCTCTCTCTCTCTCTCTCTCCCTCCAAAGCCTTAACTGGATAATCAAAGATCATAATGGTTTTATTGGGCTTCCTGGAGGCCCTCTACATCTCTGTATGAGCATCCCAGATGCTTTGCTATCTCATTTCCTGAGCGGTTGACTATCGTGAGCTGGCTGGCATTAACCTCTCTGGTGTCTCTGAGAGAGCACCAACTTCTCAGAAACCCCTGGAAGCATAAGTCTACTGCCTGGTACTATTTCTCTGCGCAAAAGCTTACTGAGTCCATCTCTGATTGTCGCTCCCGAAGGCCAAGGCCATGACCTTGCTGGCTTGAGGCCATATTTCCATGAGATTTGGCTGACTTTGGTCCCCATGGCACATCCTTGCTCAGAATGCCCTCAGACTTCCAGACATCTTTTGCAGCTCTTGATCATATAGAGGAATTTGTTAGTGTTTCCCTTTGGTTTTCTTAATTATTGCCTCAATTAACACTCATTTAAATTGTCATTGGGATGTTTAGCAGGGGAATTTATCTTTTTTTTTTTTTTTAAAGCAATTGGGGTTAAGTAACTTGCTCAAGGTCACATGGCCAGTTATTTCTGGGTGTAGTGCTAAGTATCAGAGCTCAGATTCGATCCCAGATCATCCCCTGGGGCTGGTGCTCTTGCTGTGCTGCCTGGCCGCCCTGGGGGGATAATTTATCTTTACTAAGGCCTTTTATGGCAATATCTTAACCAGAGGTCTCTGGACCCCATCTTTCTTAACATAAGGTATCACATTTTTATTACTAGACAATAAGAACACTTATTTACCCCTATGGATATGTCAATCATGTGTTTATATACTTTATGCAAAGCATTAACGGTTTGCTAAAAAGTCTCAGGGGAATAAAGAATGACTCATTGTCAATTTGTTGCTTATTTCAGTGGGAAGCACCATAATAAAATGTATCCCACCTTTATTGACTATTGCAAAACTTTCAACTTAGTTCTGCACTCAAGGCTTTCTTAGTCACGTATATATATTGTAAATATATCTATCTAACACTGACCCTCCTGGTCCCAACTACCTGAAGGTCAGGTCTTTTATATTTCATAATTCCCCAGGGTTCTCTGGTACCCTTAAGTGGGAAGTATGGGTTGTCCAAGCAGGGCTAGCACTTCTGGTGTGAGGGGTTGCTGAGGTCCTTTTCATGTTGATTGATATGGATTATGCAATGAAGTCCTCCAGTTGCAAAAAGGTAGTGCCCCCCAGACACTTGATGGGACCAGACATGATGGCATGGCCAGAATGATCCACCAGAAGCTCACTATCCTTCCTAAACTAACAAACAACAAATTCCCTTAGTCCAAATAAAAACCCCCAGTATATCCTTCAGGATTTAGCAGTAAACTCTCCTGGAGCCAACAAACAGAACTATTGCTCACAACTGCCCAAACATAACATTGATTCATAAAAACTTAAGAACAAAGCTTTTAAATAGATGTTACTATACTAAATATTCAAACTATGTGGAATGACAAATATTCCAGATATAGAGACCTGATCAAAGAAAGTATAGCCGTAGGGGAACAAGACAAGGTATGTGTTAGTCTTATCATCTTGTCTTCTACTTTAGTTACCCCCAAATACTTTTGCTGAGACTACAGCAGATGAAATTACATCATGATACTCTATTCAATTATAAAAGTCTATCCTCTGCTTCAGCAGTCCACAGGACATTAAATATTGAAGAATAATAGCAGGCCAGTGATAGTCTTTGGACCATTTCTTTCTTTACATACATAACCTCATTTGCCCTGGGAAGCAAATAAGATGGTTATTCTCAGTCCTCTTAGGTGAGGAAACAGGTTCGTAGGAATCAAGTGATACAGTGAATGTGTCAGAAATGAGATGATGTGTTGGCCAGCACCTTCACTGGGATCTCCCAGGTTTTCTCTGACTCTTACATTGCTTGTTCCAAGGTCTCTCTCTTCCAGTTCTGATTCTGATCCAGGATCTTCTCCAGTCCCAGGTTAAAGGACCCAGTTTCAGCTCCTATATTTGACAATAAATATGTGTGTGACTTTGGACAAGTCACATAAGGTTTCTAGACTTTATCTTCCTCACCTGTAAAATAAGGAAGTGGGAGCAGATGGCCTCTGAGGTTGCCTTTCAACCCTGGATCTAGGAACCAGTTATACTTATTTCCAAATTCTCAAATGGCAAAGCAGTATCCCTGGGATTCTCTAGGGTCCATGATTTTCAGAGTTTTTATGCCTATCTTCCTCCTGTACTTGGTTGGTTGGTGTCCTTCGTTCTCAAGAAGGACCAAAATGACGTCACTATGCTAAAGTCAAGTTCCAGTGGGTCAGGCTTTGGCTGATCAGCTCCATACAAGCTCAGAATGTTCTACCACAGGCCAGCACAAATAGCCAACGTGAACATTTTTCTCCCATCCTGTGTAACCTCAAACCTTCCCTTCTCCTTATCTTACCTCTCTCCTCAGTAGAAACCCTCGTGGTTTCGGGGTCATTTATGTTTTAATACAGGTGACCAGAGGCATTGTCTCCAAGCCCATCTTAAATCTCACCCTTCTCCAGGGCTTATACCTTACGAGCTGCCCTCCCCCACACTGGACATTTCACGGAAGAATGTTCCAGATCCATAGACTATACAGGTTGTTCAAGACTGGCCCCCATTATGCCTTTCTAGCCCCTGCTCTTACTACGCACATTCTCTCCAACAGCTGTCTTACCGCTACTCCTTTGCTTACACAGTTCCCTCAGCCTGGAATGTCTTCCTTCTCATCCTGGGAAACACCAGAATGACAGGGTGTAATGGTAATCACAGAAGTACTTCACACCTTGTTTCAGATATTGAATTAACACCTTGTTTCAGTTCAAGTTTCTTTTGAGCCTTGTATCAAGTCTGTTAAGAAACAGACTTGAACCCCACAACTTGTGAACCCTAGAACTTGTGAACTCCTGGAGAGGAGCTAATGACTATATAAAGAGAGCCCCAGGGCTAGAGCAAAAAAAAAAAAAAAACCGAGAAGAGGACTCTTGTGGTGGCAGAGTCAAGAAGGAGAAAACTTGTGGTACCCCAGCATTCTGTTTGTCTGCTCTGTCTGTGTTGATGTTTGTTTATGATACTTTGTACAGAAGCCCTGGGACCTTACTGGAAGCCCCGAAAGAGGACTTTCTGGTTGTATGTTTACAGAAGTCCTGGAGGGGGGTTTTGGAGGTCCTGGGACTTTGCTGATGATTTATGCTGACCTCATGGACCTTGTTTGTGGGTCTGTGTTGATGTCTATGTTGATCATTTGTGTTGAGTTCTCAGACCTTGTTGGTGGGCCTGAGTTGATTTCACAGGCAGACAGCAAATTGATGATGGTGCCAGCAATGTATATGGATATTGTTGTGGCTCTGTCAAGCTTTGTCTTCCCAGAAACAGAACTGTGAAGGACTTGAGGTGGACTGAATACAGTGAACTTCAATATGGAACGGGAACTAGATGAAGAACTGGACAACAAGGAGCTGGGCAAGGAACTGGGAGCTCAAGTCAAGCTGAAAGAAGACTTTACTTGGATACTGTGTACTGCCTGAGAAGATTATGATTTACTGTGACCTAGGGGTGGAGAACTTTGACTTCTGTATTTTGTGATTGAATTAAGGATTTTGTGATTGACTAAATGATTGTACTTTGTTGAAAACTATTGTGACCACTGTGGTGAAAATTATGTGGCCATTTTAGTGATAAGTCATTGTGAATGCCGTATTTTGATTTTCTGTGAATGTTTTGCTCTGATTTGTTATTGAATAAATAGAGAGTTCACTATACTGTGTAATCAGAATCTTAAAAGCTGTTCACAGCAGCAGTCCTCTGGAAAGCTGCTCATGCTTGGCTTTACACAGGGTATTGCCAACCTTCTTTGGCTTCCCCTTCTCCCCTACTCTTCTGATTCACATCACAGGTTAAAAGAGCTTCTCCTAACCTGAGCTCCTGGATACTGGCCTCCAGGCCCCAGCTGACTCCTGCACTTTTATATACTGCCTCCTCTAATGCCTAGGGCCTCTAGAATTTGACCAATCTATTCCTTTTTTTTTTTTCTGCAGTATCTAGCTGGGTCCTTTATATAGAGCACATAGTAGGTGCTCAATAAAATTCTCATGGATAGAATTCCATCCCAGAAGCCAAAATCCTGAGTTCAGTTCTTCATTCTGTCCCTGATTCATTCTGTCCTTGGGCAAGTACCTTTTCTGGGAGCCTTGGTTTCCCCCTCTGTTGTTGTGAAGTTAGGATGAGTTTGTGTGTAGGATGCCTTCCGCCTCTGATGTTCTGTGGCTGTCAGTGAGCTCAGCTTCCTCTCAGGCATGCTCCCCCACCCCCTGCATACTTTCTGTAAGTCAAAGCTTTTAGGCAGGAAACCAAGTATCTGTAAGGGGGAAGGGGGAGTCCAGCCAGAGGCTAAAGGACAAGAACCCATGGCTTTGGGGGGTTTTCTTCTCACTCAGTAAGAAGAGATACTTGGAGTTGTTTCCAGCTGCCTTCTCCCTTTGTGGAACCTTCAGCCAGGTAGGTGGCCCAAGCCTGCTCTGTGGTGTGGCAGAGGCAGGCTTGGGTGAGGGCCCCATGATGGGGATGGGAGGGGACATAGCATAGAGCTGGGAGCAGGAAGACCCTGAAACCAAAAGCAAAAGTTATTTAGGTGGCAGTGGCCATCCCTCAGTCTTGTGACTGGAGACTCCAAACCAAAAAGGTCATGGAGTTCATATCCTCTCATTTTAGGGATGCAGAAACTGAGGTCTGAGATCTTAGGTGTTTTGCTTGGGCTAAATCCACTTCCTCCTGCCTCTGAGTCTATCTCCCCACCATCTAAAATCCACATGGCCTCAGTTTTACCTCTGCTTTCACGAAAGGGGAACTCCTCACTCCTCCTTACACATGATTCTCCTCTCTCTGCCTCCTCTGGGGCTAGGCTGAGAGGTTCATGGGAACAGGGGCCGTGTAGCCTAGCTAAACTCTTCTCGGCAGTCTCAGCAGAGCACGGTGCAAGGAGTAGGCACCTACCCGTGGAGTCTTCAGCTGTCCAAGGCCTGGTCATCTGGATCATGCCCTGTCTTGTTTGCGGTGAGAAGGTAAGCAGGTGGGAGGGTGGGAGACCACCTGATGATATGGGGGCTGTAGGAGCCCTTGCTCTGGCGGCTTAGCTTACATTGCCTTCCTTGGCCTTCATTTCCTTTTCTATAGTGAGGGGATGCCATGAGACCTCTAAGCTTCCTTACAGCTCTCAGTCTACGGCCCTCTGACCACAGCTCAGAATTATCAGCTTCTCACTCCGTTTACTTCCTACCCCCAAACTCCTTCATCTTCCTCCTCCTCCTGACCCCCATCCTTTCATGTATCAGCTTGCTTCCTATGACCCTCACTGCTTCTCTTTACTCTGCTCAACTCTTTGGCCAGCCTAAAACCTGGTGTGGCTGAGTCCAGATCATGAAGGCTTAGAATGCCAAGCTCAGGGATTTAGACCTTATCTGGTCAGGTTGTCATAGGTGTCTGAATGAGCAGGGATCTGATCACAGCCACAGACTTGACAGACCCAAAGGTGTAGACGTAGTGTTCCTGGGACAGTGAGTGACCCCTGGATAGACAGGGTGGGCACCGAGCTTTGCTCACTGTGTTCTGGTTTGTTCTCAAGCTCTCTATCTTCTCGCTTTCTGCCCCAGTCATTTTCCTGGGATGCCATCTCCCTGGCCACATTTCTCCTCCTGGTATCTGTTTCTGAGGAGGATAGGGGCTGCCCTTGGCTCAGAAGAGTAGGGAAACCTAGAACCTAGGCTCCATTGGCAACACAAAGACTAAGTCTGTGGCTAAAAACCTGGTACGAGGGCCTCGGTGCCCACAGAGAGAGAGGGAGGAGCTGTCAGCCCGCTCCTTCTCCTGGGCTTCCTACTCACTGGGCGTCATTGCCTGCCTGGCGGGGGCCAGGGCAGAGGGTGCCACTATTTTCTGCTCTTTCTTTTTCCAGGCTTGAGGCTGTCATGGCGCCTCTGGGGGAGGACACCCCCCTGATTGAACAGCGATCCTACAGCCTGTCCTCCAGTGAGGCTGGCTCTCTGCAAGTGTTCCTGTGTCCCCGGAACCCAGGGTCCCCACAGGTCCTCACCTTCTCCTTTGGGGAATACTCTGCTGAGCAGCTCTGTGTGCAGGCTGCCAAGGCCTGTGGTGAGCACAGGGAGAAGCATTGAGGTGGGAGGGCTGTGGATTCCAAGCTTGGAACAGGAGATTCATGAGAACTATGATCCCCTCATTGAGTCCTCATGCCCCTAACAGCCCCCACCTCCCAACTTGAGGCTCTCCCCATCCCCTCTGAGCTGAGGCCCTACGCCATTCACAGAGCTCTGTTCTCACTCAGCCCTCATAACCTTAGTGAGCCCTTTGCTCGGTCCAAGTCTTATGACCCTCATTAAAGCCCTGTCTCCTCTCGGAGCTCCCACTTTCCTTGCTGCAGTGCTTAGCCCAGCACCTGGCAAACAGTAGGCTCTTAATAAATGCTTGCTGATTTTACTTGATTACTGAGCCCCCACTGAGCTCCCTACCATTCCATTGGGCTCCCTATTACTCCACAGTGTCTCTATTCCATCACTGACACTGTCTATCTCCTCCTGGTCAGCTCCATATCCCCCTAAGATCTCTTTGAGTTGGAGGTAGGTCTCCTCTCCCTCTCCCCAGTCTCCAACCTGACCAGCCCACCCTCTGCCTCTTGCAGGGATACTGCCCGTATGCCATGCTCTCTTTGCCCTGGCCACTGAAGACCTGTCCTGCTGGTTCCCACCCAACCACGTCTTCACAGTGGAAGATTCTACCGTACAAATCATCCTTTACAGGATCCGGTACGGGGTTGGGGTGGGTGGGGACAGAATGAGTAAAGCAGAAGGGAGGCAGGGAGGGGAGCGTCTGAGGTTTCCTCCAGATGCTATCTGCACAGATGCCTCCACCACACAAGCCTGCCCCTGGTCCCCACTTGTCATATGAACAAAACATCACCTTAAATTGTGAGACACACACTCGAGTTGGGAGAGGGGGGTGCAGTCAGGACATAGAATATCCGAGCTGGGAGGGCCCTTAGAACATGGAATATCCAAGCTGGGAGGGGCCTTAGAACACAGAATATCTGAGCTGGGAGGGGCCTTAGAACAGGGAATGTTAGAGCTGGGAGGGCCCTTAGAACACAGAATGTTAGAGCTGGGAGGGCCCTTAGAACAGAGAATGTTAGAGCTGGGAAGGCCCTTAGAACACTGAATGTCAGAGCTGGGAGGGCCCTTAGAACATGGAATATCCGAGCTGGGAGGGGCCTTAGAACAGGGAATGTTAGAGCTGGGAGGGCCCTTAGAACACAGAATGTCAGAGCTGGGAGGGCCCTTAGAACACTGAATGTCAGAGCTGGGAGGGCCCTTAGAACAGAGAATGTTAGAGCTGGGAAGGCCCTTAGGGCAGGAAACATAAAGTGTCCTACAGCTCTAGATAAGTCCTTTCAGAATAAAACATCTGATTTAGGAAAGAGCCTCAGGACTCGAAATTTCAAACCTAGAAGGTCCTTCTGGGATCATTAAGTCCAACCCCCTCATTTTATAGAGGAGGAAGCAGAGACCCAGGGTGGAGAGGAGACTTACCCAAGGTCACATTGTCTCAAGAAAGCTGAGTGCCTCCCTGAGTGGGGGCACTGGGAATCGTGTTTCAGGAGAGCCTTGGATATCTTTCTTCTCTAGCCCCCATGCTCTGAGGTGGGAGGAAAGATGAAATGACTGTTGCTGACCGCTGCAGGATCAACAGGCCAGGCAGGACAGTTGTCTATCCTCTTGCTCCCTACCTCTGACGCAGGATTTGTCTTGCTCTCCCATCAGCTTTTTCTTTCCAAACTGGCTTGGCCTGGAGAAGTGTTACCGCTTTGGGCTGCAGAAGGACAGAGCCAAAGCCATCCTGGACTTCCCAGTCCTTGAGTATCTCTTTGCTCAGGTCAGTTCCTCCTCCCCAGACCCTTCTCCCATACAAGGGAAGAGAAGCCTCATCAGTGACCCTCCTCAGGGCCTTCCCCAGAACCCAAGGCCTCTAAAGACATTTCTCATCAGGGCAGAGGCATTACAACAAGCAGTTCAGACCTTGAAGGCCTGGGCACCAGGAGATAGCTCAGCCTGGTACAAAGATAAGGCCCTAACCTTCATTAGAGATATAATACTTTTATGCAAGGATTACTTCTTAGTTCTGCTAAGATATGTGACATCCTTAAAAGGAGCTAGTACATTGATGAGAAACTCATCGAAGATAAAATGTAAGAGCTTGAACAGTAGCTACTAATATTCTAGAATTCAGTTGATAGAGGCCCAGTGGTTGCTGTGGGGGAGCAGTTGCCCTGATCTCAAGTGGAATGTGTGTCCCCAACCCTAGCAGGCAGCATGCTGAAGTAGACCTGGTCATACCAGCACAGAGGAGGTGAGGGTAGGGGAAACAGGAGATAGAGAGAGACCTAGAACCGTGAGACATTTGGTAGATGGTGTGAGGGACTGGAATGTGAGGTGATGGTAATCTCGATGAAAGAAGCCTACTCCACCATATATCAGCACCCTGGGACAAAGTCTCGATTGCCACACACTAGTTACATGCTAGTTACTTGTAATGGAAGCCTTGAGAGGTTAAAGTATCAGAATGAGTTTCTAATGCTAATATAATTAAGCTCTTCTGTTTTCCTCTCTGTAAAATGGACATCATAATGCTTGAACCACCAACTCCATGGGCTTATTATAAGAAAGTGCTTCAAGGGGCGGCCAGGTAGCACAGTGAGTAAGAGCACCGGCTCCAGTGTTGAGAAGACCTGGAGATCGAATCCCGGGCTCAGACACTTAGCACCCACCCAGAAACACCTGGCCGTGTAACCTTGAGCAAGTTACTTAACCCCAATTGCTTAGGGGCGGCCAGGTGGCTCAGCGAGTGAGAACACCAGCTCCAGTGTCGGGATGACCTGGGTCAAATCCGGCCTCAGATACTCAGCACCACACCCAGAAATGACTGGCCGTGTAACCTTGAGCAAGTCACTTAACCCCGAATGCTTTAAAAAAAAAAAAAAAAGAAAGTGCTTCGAAAACCTTTAAGAAATGGGAGGAATTCTCATCATCATTGTCATCTACAAAAACCAAGCCAAGTCTCCACTTCAGGTCCTAGCCAGGATTTCAGGGCTCCCAGACCCTGATCCTGTTTTCTTCTTAGCCCAGCCCCAGCATGTAGGAGAGAAGGAGTTTATCCACACCATGGTCGAGATGGAAAAGGGGACTGGTACAGGCCAATGAGTCTCAGGCTATTGCTGCCTCGGTGCCCTGGATGGGAGTGTGGTTGTTAGGAATGGGTCACAGGGTAATAAGAAGCTTAAAATAAAAATGAGGAAGCTGAGATCGTGGAGGTCATAGGATCCAAGGTCTCGAGCTGAAAGAGACCCCAGAGGCCATTCAGTCCAACCTCATTTTACAGATGAAGGAACAGAGGACCAGGGAGGGGAAGTAATTTGCCCAAGGTCACATAGGGAGTAAATGACTCAGTGGTGTGTGTGTGTGTGTGTGTGTGTGTGTGTGTGTGAAGCAAGGTCCCCTAACTCCAAATCCAGAGTTCCATCTGGAGGAGGAGCTCATGAGGATATTGGCCCAGATGACTCCTACCCATTCCCCTGTGGAGAGTAAGGGGCTTCTTCCCACAGTCCCGAAGTGACTTCATCAGCGGGAGGATGAATCTGATGCTGAGCCTTAAGGAACAGGGAGAGTGCCTGAGCCTGGCGGTGCTAGATCTGACTCGGATGGCGCAGGAACAGGGCCTGCGCCCCAAGGAGATCCTCAGGAGCATCAGGTGAGGATTCCATCCCTCCCCAAGGAAGGCTGAGCTCTGGCCTGTGCGACCTTCTCTAGTAATCAGTCCATGGCTCCTTCAAGACTTCCTTAGCCTCTCTCCAACGCCTGCCTGCCCACTGTACCGCCCCCTCCCCAATAAGCTTAATCAGTGTTGGAGTAGGCCCCAGGAAAGGAGACAGATGCAAGGGGAGATATAGATCCCCAGAGACTGAGCTGAGAGCTTTCGAAAAAGATAGGATAGCTGTAATGAATCTATCAACAAACATTTACTAAATACTTAAAGCACGGCAAGCTCTCTGCTAAGTGCTAGAGATGCAAAGAAAGGCAAAAACACTCTCCTTGCCTCAAGGAGCTCACATTTTAATGGGACAGATAATATGCAAATGACGAGATACATATAAGATACATGCAGAATATATGAAAGGAAATCTCAGCGGGGGGTGGCACTAAGGACCGGTGAGGGGAGTGGAAGGGGGAAGATGGACCAGAAAGATTTCTTTCAGAAATCGGGATCGTGAGTCTTTAAGGAAGCCAGGGGAACTAAGAGGCAGAGGTGAGGAGGAAAAGCATCCCAGGCATGGGAGACAACCACTGCAAAGGTATGGAGGTGGGAGATGGAAGGAACGTCGTGTGTGAGGAATAGCAAGGAGCCCAGGGAGTGTAGTTGGAAAGACAGGAAGGGGCTGAGTTATGAAGGAACTTTGTAAAGGGGAACTTTTTTTTTTTTTTTGGTTTTTGGAGGGCAGCTGGGGTTAAGTAACTTGCCCAAGGTCACATGGCTAGGTTGTGTGTGTGTGTGTGAGCGTGTTAAGTGTCTGAGGCCAGATCTGAACTCAGGTCCTCCTGACTCCGGGCCGGCATTCTACACACTGTGCCACCTAGCCGCCCTAAAGGGGAACTTCTTTTTATTTATTTATTTATTTATCTATTTATTTATTTATTCATTCATTCATTCATTCATTCATTCATTCATTCATTTATTTATTCATTCATTCATTCATTTATTTATTTATTTATTTTTAAGCAATCGGGGTTAAGTAACTTGCTCAAGGTTACACGGCCAGGTGTTTCTGAGTGGGTGCTAAGTGTCTGAGCCCGGGATTCGATCTCCAGGTCTTCTCAACACTGGAGCCGGTGCTCTTACTTGCTGTGCTACCTAGCCGCCCCTAAAAGGGGAACTTCTAAAAAAATCTTAGTGGTAATACAGAGACACTGAACCTTATTAAGTGAAAGGGGGAGTAACATGGGTGGTAGCCAGTGTTTTCGAAAAATCCCCTTGACTTCTGAGCAGTGGAGGGATTTCGGTGGGGAAGATTTGAAGCAAGCAACCCACCAGCAGACCAGAGCAGTGGTCCAGGAAAGAGGGCATGAGAGCCTGTACCAGGGTGGTAGCCATGTGAGTGGAGAGAAGAGTTTGTAAAGAAATGTTCGGAATGTGGAAATGACAAGATTTGGTAACAGACTGGATGTGTAAGGTGAGTGAGAATGAGGAGGTGAGGGTGACAAGACTGTAATATATGAGACAAGGTAGAGAGGTACCATGAGAGGACCAAGGAGAGGCAAGAAGGTTTGAAACAGATGCTGTGGATGGCAGGATAGGAAATTGATTAGGAAGGAATAGAATACTTGCCTTGCTGTGGTGAGAGCCCAGCTGAGATTAGCTGACACAAATTTATAGCAGACTCAGTGGGCATAGTTGCATGATTTTCTTCTCTGTTCTAGAGCACATGAGGCAGGTGGTGGGAGTAATACAGGGCTGGGGTTAGCAAAGTATGATCAGTGATAGAACAAGGGGCAAGGGATGAGAGCAAGAGTTTTTAACCTTTTGACCCCCTTGGTGATTTGGTAAACCTTTTCAGAAAAACCTTTTCAGTTTTTTAAATGCATAAAATAAAAGTTATTACATAGTATGATAATATAATACAACATGACATAACATAACATGACATGTGATACTATATACAATAGTATATTACAAAGGAAACCAATTGTATTGAAATATAACTATCAAAATATTTTTAAAATATTTTAAAAATAAAATAAAACATATTTTTAAAAACCCCAACAAGTTTAAGACCCCAGGTTAAAAACCCCTAGTAGAGAGGATAGTGTAGAGTTTAACTAGTTTCCCAAGGGGTCAAGATGGGAAAAGTAGGGGGGAGTTTAGCAGGATGATAGCCTAGGAAAGAAATGACCTGTGGAGGACATAGAGGTCATGGTGAAGACAAAGAACAGGTTTAGGAGTCATGAGGCAGAGAAAAAATATGGAGTAACAAGAGATTATGGTCAAATAAAAGAATGTAGAAGTTTGTGAACAAGGAAGGGGAATCCTCACGGGCGATGGCAACGTTAAGGCATTTCTGTTTGTGACTGAGGTGGAGTAGGTCATGGGAATGGAATAGATTGAGAAATTGGGAAGTGAAGGTATTAAAGAGAGCATTGATATTTATGTTGAAGTCCCAGAGTATGAGGGCAAGAAATGGGGAGGAAAGAAAGATTGTGAAGTTGGCACTGGACTCATGGAGGAAGGAAAAGAATGTGCTCTAATCCAATTAGGGTTTACTCTGATCATCCCCTAACCCACTACATATAAGTCATGAAAAAAAACCAAACACTAGCGTATGAAATAAGGCTGTTGTTGTTCAGTTGTGTCAGACTCTTTGTGGTCCTGTGACCATACTGTCTAAGAGGTTTTCTTGGCAAAGATACTGGAATGGCATCCTTCTCCAATGGATTCAAGTAAACAGAAATTAAGGGACTTGCCCAGGGTCACACAGCTGGATTTGAATTTAGGAAGATGAGTCTTCCTGACTCCAGGTCCAGAGTTCTGTGCACTATGGGGTCACCTAGCTGCTCCATGACATAAGAAGCTGGGGACTAGCGGAGAGCTCATATATACCTGGGATTAATCCAGGGAAACCTTCAAGGCAGGAATCTAGTCTGCTAAATGATAGGATCATAGGTCTAGAGTTGGAAGGGCCCTCAGAGACCATCAAGGCAAGATGAAGAATCTGAGACCCAGAGAGGTCAAGTCATTTGCCGAAAGTCACACAGACAGTATGTATCAGAAGTGGTATTTGAACTCCAGAGCCCAGGAACATTCTACTATACTACATTGCCTCCCTGTAGTGGGCTAGAGAATCACACCTTTATTTTAAGATAGAGGATTCCTAGAAGTTTGGAGAAAGTGTGGACTTCTCATTGATTATGTGTGAGACTCAGTGGGTCTGTGTGTGTACTGACTACTAGGCTGGGTGAGTAGGGGCTTGGTTGTTCCCTCTTCCTGAGTCCCTCTTGAATGGGCAGCATCAGCTCTTTGCAGACCTTTCTTTTGCTCTTCCCTTTATCTGGGATTTTCTCTTTAGTCACCCTCTCAATCCTGCCCTCCGGAGGTTTTCCTTTCAAACCTGACGCGGGAAGAAAGTGGAAAGGAAGAACAAGCAAGGCCAAACCTCTCATACCAGTTCCAGCTGGCGAACTGCCTTAACCGTTTGTCTAGAAACGCACAGGTCCACATTTTCTTTCTCCCTGCTCTGGAAAATTATAAAAATGACTCATTCATTCTCTTTTGTTCGGCTCAAGTTCTCAGCCAGAGAGAAATCTTTCTAGCAAATGTATATTGAAGTTTAAAACAAAACAACCACACACAAAGCCAAACCAAACGACAAAAACCCCCGCGACCTCTATTTCTCTCAGGCTTTCCCTTTATTGTCTTTCTCAGCCGAGTGTGTGCAAGGACACATACAGATCAGAGATGTAATGGCTAACTACACTTATCTTAGAAAATAGGTTTTAAAGCAAAAAGGAAACAGAAAGCAAAGTCTTAACGGAGATGGGAGCGAAAAGGCAGACCTCTCTCAGGAGGCGGGGAGGGAGGAGGAGGATAAGAAACCTTTGACATCAGCAGTTCAGAGGCCTCAGCAAACTCGGGTCTGCTCCAGGATGATGGCTCACAGCTCAGTCATAGGGGCCCTGCCCTATAGCCCAACATGGCTGGGGTTCTCTGTCCACAGTGTCTGGGAGGGGTGTGAGTGAGTGTGTGGATACAGCTGTTCCCCAACACAGCTGCTGGAGCTGGGGTGGAGGCGGGGAGGGGTTTCACTTCCCTCAGTGGTCCTGGGCTTCAGGGTGAGGGTTTACTCAGCTCGTTCTAGTTAATTTGGCATAGATTATGACATAAGCCTCTCTGCCTCCTGCCTGGTGCCCCATGAGCCAACTCAGTGTGTCCTCTGGTCCTCCCTTGGAAATCAAATATGATAGATTGTCACTCCCTGGGGACAATAGTCTTAGAGTCAGATCATCTCCCCGGTGAGAGGAGGTTAGGAAAGCTGTGGACTTTCTCTTCCTCAACAGATATCAGTCACCCCAATTAGCCAGTGTAGAAACCTTTTATAAATATTCTATATTCTGTCTATCCCTTCCCTCCTTCCCATTTTACAGATGAGAAAACTGAGTTACATGTACTTCTAGGTGTTCTACTATATGATGTGTATGTGAGTGTGTGCACACACACATTGTATAACATATACATATATGTATATCACATGGTTATATATGTTGTATAATATATAACATATATTACCCAATTACAATATGTGTACATATTCATGTGTGTCCATTGTATAATATAGTATATAATATGTTATATATAACATAAATTATATAATATATAGTAAACGAAGGGTATAAGTATGTATACATATGTTTATATATTATGTTATATGTAACATACAATATAGTGCATATGATATGCAGATTATATAATATACAATATATACATATATGTCTATTGTATAATATGTAGTACACAATATGTTGTATATAACATAAATTATATACTGTGTAATATGTGGAGCGTATAAGTATATATGCATATATTATATTATATATAACCTACAATATAGTGCATATAATATACAAATTATATTATATATAATACATGTATATTGCATATATTGTATTATACATAGCATAAATTATATAATGTATAATATAGAATTTGTGTACAATAGAATATATGTATATAGACATGTGGCTGTCATATATTATATAATAATTCTATAATATATACACATATATAGTATTACATATAATATACAATATATTACATAACACATATATCCTGTAATGCATAATATAAAATATATATAATGTGTGTATGTATATACATATTATATATTGTATTATATATAACAGCAATATATTAAATATAACAAATCATATGTATAATGTGTATATATTGTTATATATTATACATGTATATAACATGTAATGTGTAACCAATATTATAAGCATAATGTATTTATACAGATATTCTATATTGAACAATATAGAACATATGTATATGTTATATAATATATGTTTATGTATACATACCTATTTGGAGCATACATACATATAATCTATACACACACATATGTGCATTAATTAAAAGTAATCTTAAAATCACAGAATCTCCAAGCTGAGACTTCCCAAACATTCAGTTCAACCCAGACCTGAATGGGAAATCCTTAAAGAACATTTATGACTCATGGTCTCACCTTGCTGGCCTCAAGGAATGGGGAAGTCAATCCCCCCAAGGCAGCCCATCCCATGTTGGGAGGGCTCTTCTGATGAGGGAGTGTTTGTTTACTTTAAGCTAAAATTTGTCAAAGGATCACCAAGTTAACCTTGGTGGAAATCTTTTACGTGTGTTTAACTTAGGATCATGGATGTAGAGCCAGAGTGAATGTTAATACTCATCTAGTCCAGCCATCTCAATTTACAGGTGAGGAAACTGAAGCCAAGGGAAGTTAACTAACTTACCCAAAGTCACATGGGTATTGAGCAGTATTCAAAGGAACCTGGAGCCCATGTTCATTCCAACTCAAAGACAACTAACTCTTTTATTCTGTCCCAAATCTTCTGCAGACTTAACATCCTACCCCTTTCCTTCAGTCCAGCCTTGTATGTCATGATCTCCAGGCCTCACCTCATCCCAGTCTCTGTTTTCTGGAAGCCTTCCAGTCTGTCAATACACTAACTGAAATGGAGATATTTCGTGAATGGGGTCTGACCAGGGCTGATGACAGCCTGACCATCCCTAGCTCGGCCTGTCTTACTTTTTGGGCTACAGTATCATTTTTTTTTTTGCCTCATTTTGAACCTGCAGCCCACTAATACAACACCATGATCTTTTTTTTAATTTAAGCTTTTCAATTAGCAAGTATTCTTTTCTCTCCCTCTGTACTCTCCCCATTGGAAAAACAAGACAAAATAAAGAAAAGCCAAACCCTTATAATGAATATGTGTAGTCAAATGAAACAAATCCCTGCATTGACTTGTATCCAAATGTGTATGTTATCATTCTGCTTCTTAATCTATAACCTTTGTGTTAGAAGGCAGAAAGCATTCTTCACCAGTGGCCCCTTGCAGTTGTCATTTTGCTCATCAGAGGCCTTAAGTCTTTCAAGTTGTTTGTCTTTATTGTTATTGCTTAAGTTGCTTTCCTGGTTCTGCTCACTTCACTCTGCATCAAGTCATATAAGTCTTCCCAGGTTTCTCTGAAACCATCCTCTTCATTTCTTGCAGCATAATTATATTAACATATGATAATGTCTTTAGCCATTCCCCAATTTATGGGCTTTTATAGATTCCAGTTTTTGCACCTACAAAAAATAGCTGCTATGAAGGTTTTTTGCACATAGAGAAGGTTTTTTCTCCTTTTTAAATCTCTGTAGTCATCAGTCAATAAGCATTTGTTAAGTTCCTACAAGTTTTCAGGCACTGTTCTAAGTTCTGAGGATTCAAAAAGAGACAAAAGAAAGTCCCTGCCCTCAGGTAGCTCACAATCTAATGGGCAAGATAAGAAGCAAACAAATATGTACATACAGGCTATATACAGGATGTAGTTTGTCCTTCATTTTCAAAGAGGACCGGTGACATCATGGGTGACATCATGGGGTGAAGTCTTGATTCATGAGTGAATTAGATTTAAGTGAGGCAGAGTTGCACAAAGTTGTCAACCTCACTCTATGATTCTAGAAGAGAGAGTGATGCTATATACAGAATAAACAGTAGATAATTCACAGAGGGAATGGAATTAAGAGGTAGTGGGAAAGATTCCCTGCAGAAGATGGCAGTTTAGTTGGGACTTGAAGGAAGCCAGGGAGGTCAGTAGGTAAAGATGAGGAGGGAGAGCATTCCAGGCATGAGGGACATGATATTGCTGGATCAAAGGGTATACAGAGTTAGTGATTTTAGGGGGGCCCAGCTCCAAACTGGTGTCTAGAATAACTGCACCAATTCACCATCTCACCATCCATTTCCTGTCTTTGTCATAGGAACTGTTATTTAGCCAACACTTCCACACATTTTGATCCCTACGCTCCCCTGTGTGGTAAATAAAATGCCCTCACTTTCTCTCCTCTAAACTGTCAGCAATCATTCCCTGTCCCCATCATTCCATTGAAACGGCTCTCTCCAAAGTTACCAATGATCTCTTAGGTGCCAAATCCAATGGCCTTTTCTCCGACCTCATTCTCCTTGACCTCTCTGCGGCCTTTGACACTATGGATCACTGTCTCCTCCATACTCTTTACTGTCTAGGTTTTCAGGACATTGTGCTCTCCGAGTTCTCCTCCTACCTCTCTGACGGCCTCTTTTCTGTCTCTTTTGCTGGATCCTCTTCCAGGTCACACCCTCTAACCATAACATGTTCCACAGGGTTCTGTCTTCTCCCTCTATACTACCTCACTGGGTGATCTCCCTACTTCCCATGGATTTAATGACCATCTCTCTGCTAATGATTCTCAGATCTATTTATCCAGCCCTGACCTCTTTGCTGACCTCCCATCTCACATATCCAACTTCCTATTAGATGCCTTGTGGTAGATATCCTGTAGACATTTGAAGCCCAAAGTGCTTAAAACTGACACCATCCTCTTTCCCTTAAGCCCTCCCTTCTTCACTTTCCTATACAAGCCAAGAGCACCACCACCCTACCATTCTCCCAGGCTCGAAACCTAGATTTCTATGTTTCTGCCTCTCTCAACAGCCCCCACCCCAATATTCACTCCGTTACTAAGATCTGTCAAGTTTACCTTGGTCACATCTTCCACATACGTCCCCTTCTCTCCTCTGATACCACTACTCCTGTGGTGCAGGTCCTTATCACCTCCCACCTGCAGTATTGCCTGGGCTGCTGCTTCATCTGCCTGTCTTAAGTCTCTCCCCACTCCAGCTCATCTTCTACTTATCCACCCAGTGATATTCCTGAAGAACACTGCTAGAAAGGAAGCCTTTGTTCTAATTAGGTCATTTACCTGCTCAGTAAACCCCACTGGTTCCCTATTACCTCTAGGAGCTAATATAAAAATACTCTATTTAGCACTGAAAGCCTTCTATAACCTGCATCCTTCCTTCCTTTCTAACCTTCCCCTTTACTCCCCTTCAAGTACTTTACTATCTGGCAACACCAGCCTCCTTGCGTCTCCTCACACACGACACTCCATCTCTCAACTCTGTACCTTTTCATTAACTGGCTGCCATGTTTGAAATGCTCTTCTTTGCTCATCTCCATCTCTTGATTTCCATGGCTTCCTTCAAGACTCAACTCAAAAATGCCACCATTTGCAAGAGGCCTTTAAAGATCTCCTTCAAAATTGGTGTCTTTTCTCTGAGATTATTTCTAATTTACCATATCTATCATCTATTCTATCATCTATCTATCTATCTATCTATCTATCTATCTATCTATCTATCTATC
>NW_027185588.1:6780705-6785537 GCF_028583685.1 Petaurus breviceps papuanus | reverse complement strand
ATCTATTCTATCGATCTATCCTATCTATCTAATCAATCTACTTATCTATCTGTCTGTCTGTCCGTTTGTCCGTCCATCTGTCTGTCTATCTATCTTTCTATCTATCTATCTATCTGTCTGTCTGTCTGTCTGTCTACCTGTCTGCCTGTGTCTGTCTAATCAATCTCTCTCTGTCTCTGTATCTCTCTCTCTCTCCATGTCTATATCTGTATCTTGTCTGGACATAGTTACAGTACTTGTTGTATTCACAATGTAAACTCCTTGAGGGGAGGGATTACTTTTGCCTTTATTTGTATCCTCAGTGATTAGCAGAGTGCCTGGTGCTTAGTTAATTCTTAATAAAATGTTTGCTGATGTATATGTGGTGGATGAATAAAAATACATTTATTAAGCACTTACTATGTGTAATGTGTATACTGCCCATAAAATGTATGTGTTGATGTAGGATGTCTAAACATATAGACAGGCAGTTCAGCAGGGAGACACTGATAAATGTCTCTGGAATTCTTTCCATTGAGTGTCTGTGGGAGGCTGAGGTTCTTGCCTTGAGAAGAGCAGCAGAAGGCTGACTGCTCTGTTCTCCTCTGAGGAAGGGTATCCTGGATTTGAATTATATCTGTCTACTCCCCTAAATATTACTGGTCTAGGGGTACCTAAAACTCTGAGGTTTCCTGATCACTATTCCTTAAAGGGAGGAAGAAACCTAAGGCATAACCCTTGGCTTACACCCACCAGCTGGACTCCTAGTCACATATAGTGAATAAGCAATGAGTAACCCAATTACTTAAGCAAACAGCAAACAGAAATGGACAAAGTTACATATTAAATCATGCCAGAAAGTACACAGAGTAAATGAGTTCTCTTTCTAGGCATGAGGTATCTCAGATTGACCAAAAGGAAGTCCCCAGTCTCACGATTCCTTGCAGTTTCTAGGGACGCAAGCTGGAAATTGAGGACGTGTTAAGGAGCCAGATTCCCCTACGTGTCTATAAGAGATGCTCTTTCTCTGCCCTGGAATCAGTCCCAAAGAGAATCTGGAACCATATGTGTCTCTCAAAGAGGCAAAGAATCTTTCTTTTCCAAAGCTTTCACCCAGGGGTCACACGGGATCAAATCCATTTTTTCTCCACCAGTTAGGAAAGTCTAAGGCCAAATGTACCAGACTTGGCTGTAGAGCCAGGTTACATATATGGGAAACTGTGCTAACCACTAGGGATACAAACAAAAATGCAATACAGTTCCTACTCTCATGGAGCTTACATTCTAATTGGAGGATATCAGACATAGAAGAGGATTCATCTGGAGGTCTATGGAAAAGATGGTGGTCTTTGAGCTCTCCTAAGGTTGAAGTGGTAGGGAAGAAGGCAAGTACCAGGGGCTTAGGGTGCATTGGCAAATCAGATGGCAGTGCCCAGGAATCTGAAGAGCATAGTGTCTGGGCAGATGGTCAGGTCAAGTCTTACCAGTTGGTGACTCTTTGCTCATCTATGTGGGATGGACAGAAATGTCCATGGGAGGTAGAAGGGAGGAGGGTAGGGTCAGTATCCAGCCAGAAATAGGGGAAGGAACAAGGAACTCTGGTAGAAAGGAAGCCTTAGGCAGCATGCCACCTTGCTCTGATGACCACTCCCCATCCCCTACCTCTTAAGGCCTCTGGAGGTGGCTGATGTGTATATTAGATCAATCCATGACTTTTCTTCCCCCAGCTATAAATCCTGTATCCCAGGAAGCTTCCGACGCTTGATTCAGGGTCTCAGCTTCATGACTCGGAAACGTTATCGTCAGATGGTGCGCCGAGCCCTGCAGAGAGTGGCTTCCTGCCAGGCAGATGTGCACTCCATCATGCTGAAATACCTCATGGACCTGGAGAGGCTGAAACCCACCCGGGCTTTGGAGACCTTTGAGGGCCGGACACCAGGGGCTGCATCTGGTCAGGACCCCAACTGTCTCATCCACGTGGCTGGAGACAGTGGCATCTCCTGGACCTCTGGGGACAGTGAGGTGTGCTGTTGGGTCCCCCTTTGCTTTGAGGGAGGGATGGGGGATGAATGACTCTGATGAGGGGCCCCTCATCTAATCTCCCCTTACCTCTCTCAATTTCTACCCTGCCCAGAGCCCACAGCCTTTCTGTGATTTCCCTGAAATTGTTGATATTGGCATCAAGCAGGCCTGCAGGGAAGGTCACCTCAGTGAGAACCGGCTGGTCACTGTCACCAAGACCGACAACAGGATCCTGGTGGGTACCATAGCAGGCAGGGCTCCCTGCTGCTGAGCTAGGGGACAGAGGTGGCTGGCTGTGAAGCGTGGGCTGAGATGCAAAGGGGAGGGAATGTTACTATTAATTAACTCTGTGCCTCACTTCCTCATCTGTAAAATGCCAGCAAAGAAGATGAGCTAGCTCTTCCCAGTTCTGGCTTTCTCTGTTCCTAGGTCCCTCTCCACCATTACATTCTCAGCCAATCAACTAGCACTTATTAAGCTCCTACTGTATGTCAGGACCAAGGGTATACAATCGGTTCTGTCATAATGCTTGTTTTGAAAATGTGAATTTGTTCCAAAATAATTGATGTTAGGCAATAATTTGAGCATGGCATGAAATTTTGAATTTACTCATGCTCAATCTTGTCAACAAGAAATGGAAAACTGTAACCAGCTGAACAGAGTATAAAACACACGCACACACACACTCATACACATACATACATACACGCCTCAAACGCCTACGAGTGGGAGGACACCATTTTACAGTCATTTACAAGCTATATAACCCTTTCCAGTTTTCACAAGCAAACTTAAGGTCTTTTTCAAGGTCTATTTATTCTGGTGTGGTAGGAGCTGTGGGTGGAAGACAGCTGGTCCAAACCCACTCGGTCCATACTTCCTCCTCCTTACCTTCTGCTGTCTCTGCCCCTGCTTCCTGGGGTTGCTACCCACCAACGCCTGGGGCCCTGTGGACATGGGGGTATAAGACAGCTTCAGCCAGAGACTACTGGCATTGCCACTATTTACATAGTGTTTATGTATTTCTTAATTATTTAACATATACAATTCTGTGCTACCATTTTTATTAGATTCCTATCTTCTTTATGGGGCAGCTAGATGGAGCAGTGGATAGAAGGCTGGGCCTAGAGTCAGGAAGATTCATCTTCCTGGGTTCAAATCTAACCTCAGACACTTCCTAGCTGTGTGACCCTGGACAAGTCACTTAACTTTATTTGCCTTAGTTTTCCCATCTATAAAATGAGCGGGAGGAGGAAATGGCAAGAAAACTCCAAATAGAGTCATGAAGAGTGGGACACAACTGTGTCATTAATGAAGGTTTTGAATGTTATGCCCCTAATCCCATATTTCCTATAAGTCCCATGGCTTTTATTGCTCAATTATTTTTAGGAATTTGAATGTCGAGTTAGAGCAGAACTGGCTGTACAAAGAAAGGCAAAAGACAATCCCTTCTAGAGAGCTCACAGTTTAATTGAGGAGACAGCATGTAGATGACTATCCACAAACAGGATGCATACAGGGTAAGTGGGGAGGAAGTCTCAGAGGGAAGACACTAAGTTTGAGGGCTGGGAAAGATTTCTTGCAGAAGGTAGGACTTCAGATGAGAATTGAATGGGGGCAGGGAAGACAGAAGGAGGAGAGGCAGAGAAGAGAGCATCCCAGCCTTGGGAAACAGCCAGCGAAAATACTCAGAGTTGGGACGTGGAAAGTCTAGGGGACATGAACAGCCAGGGGGCCAGTGTCCCTGGATCAGAGTGCAGGGAGGTAGAAGAAGATTGGGAAGGTAGGAAGGGGCCAGGAGATTTCCTATTTGACCCTAGAGAGCCACTGGAGTTTATTGAATAAGGAAGTATGTCACCCTAAGTGATGTGGTCACTCTGGTGGCTGAATGGAGAGAGGAGGGACTGGAGTGGAGAGGGGCTTGAGGAGGGGAGGGGAGGGGAGGAAAGGAGAGGAGAGGGTAAGGGAAGGGAGGGGAGGAGAAGAGAGGAGAGGGGAGAGGAGAGGAGAGGGTAAGGGAAGGGAGGGGAGGAAAAGAGAGGAGAGGAGAGAAGAAGGCCCAGGACAGAGCCTTTGGGAGACCATCACTATTAGTGGTATAACATGGATAAAGAGCCAGGGGGAGACAGAAAAGGAACAATCCAGACATGGAGGAAGAGAACCAGGAGAGAGGGGCGTCCTGAAAACCTAGAGAGAAGACACTGTCAAGGACAAGAGGGTGATCAAGTGTCAAAGGCTGCAGAGAGGTTGAGGAGAATGAAGAATGAGAAAAGGTCATTGGATTTGGCAACCAAGAGATCACTGGTAACTTTGGAGAGAACCATGTCAGTTGAATGATATGGGCAGAAACCCGACTGCACAAAGTTAAGAGAAGAGTGAGAGGAAAGGAAATAGAGGCATTTGTTATACAGATCACCTTCTCAAGCAGTTCAGTCACTAAAAGGAAGGAGAGATTTAGGGCAGTGGGGATGGGGGAATCACGGGGGAGTTTTTTTGAGAATGGTGGACACACAGGTGTGTTTGTAGGCAGTAGGAAGCACCCATTAGGCAAGGAGAGATTAAAGATCAGTGAGAGAATGGAGATGATAGAAGGAATGATCTACTGGAGAAGACAGCATAGATTTTATGTCCTAAAGGCATTCCCAGCTTAGATGTTCTACTTGCTAAGATCCTGTCTGACTGTGATGCTCTGGGTTCTAAACATCCTCTCAGACCTAGTATTTTGTGTCCTAAGGCTCCTCCCAGCTCCAACATCCTGGATTCTAAGGGCCCTCCCAGCTCTGACATCCTGTGTTCTAAGGGCCCTCCCAGCTCTGACACTCTGTGTTCTA
>NW_027185588.1:6776736-6780695 GCF_028583685.1 Petaurus breviceps papuanus | reverse complement strand
CATCCTGTGTTCTAAGGGCCCTCCCAGCTCTGACACTCTGTGTTCTAAGAGTCCTCCCAGTTCTGCCATCCTGTGTTCTAAGGGTCCTCCCAGTTCTGCCATCCTGTGTTCTAAGGGCCCTCCCAGCTCTGACACTCTGTGTTCTAAGAGTCCTCCCAGTTCTGCCATTCTGTGTTCTAAGCATCCTCCCACTTCTGCCATCCTGTGTTCTAAGGGTCCTCCCAGTTCTGACATCCCATGTTCTAAGGGCACTCCTAGCTCTGACATTCTAGTTTCTGAGATCTTTTCTACCTCTGACATTCTATATTTGTAGGAAGTTGAATTTCCAACTCTAAGGGAGGCGCTGTCCTTTATCTCTCTGGTTGATGGCTACTATCGACTCACCACTGATGCCCATCACTACTTCTGCAAAGAGGTGGCTCCTCCCCAGCTCTTGGAAAACATTGAGAACCAATGCCACGGTCCCATCACGTGAGAAACAGCTACCGAGCCCCTCCCCCAGATCTTGACCCTTTCTTGGGCTGTGGATGTTTATGAGATTTGATAAGCCTGTCAAAAACCACCAGAGCCAAGAACCCTCCCTCTAGCCTAGAGGCAGCCATGGGCCCAGTCTCTTTTGGACACGGAAAGGAGGAGCAATGACCTTGGCAATGAAGGGGCCAGAGAGGGCCCTGGGGCTTTGTAGAACTGGGCTCCCTAAGAGTGACCAAGGGTAGTAGTTGCATCACTGAATTTGATCCCGGGGGTGGACAATAGGATGGAGTGGAAAGAAACACGAGTTAAAGGATATGGGCCAGCATCCCCACCTCATGTATCTTTGTGACTTTGGACAAGTCATCTCTACTTTTCTTGCCTCAGTTTCCCCATCTGTAAAATGAGGGGTTTGGACTACATGACCTTTAAAATTGCTTCCAGCTTTAAATCCTAGGGTCATATTCTGGAAGGAGTGCAGAAGCCCTGGAGACGGGGAGGCAGAGGGTTGGGCCTGGGCCTGGATCTGGACACTCTTCAGGTCAAAGACCCCCAGGGCTGGACAGGGAAATGATGATGACCTTTGAGCTTCTTCCTGTCTCTGAATCTCTCCATCTCCTGCTGTTTTTCTGCCTCTGTCTCCATAGGTCTGAGTTTGCTGTGAACAAGCTGAAGATGGGGGGGTCAGTTCCAGGATCCTATGTCCTTCGGCAAAGCCCCCAGGACTTTGACAGCTTCCTCCTCACTGTTTGTATCCAGGTCAGGCCTGACAGTCAGCACCCACGCTTTCCCTCTGCCTATCAGGGAAGCTATAGCTTGGGGTCCTGGGAGACTTGTTATACCTATATCCTTATTCCATATGGAGCATAGAGAGCAGGCTTTATTGGGCTCACTAAACCCACAGACATGGGCAGCTGGGTGGTGTGGTGCACCTGGGTGGTACTGGGCCTGGAGTCGGGAAGACTCATCTTCATGAGGTCAAATCTAGCCTCAGAAATTTACCAACTGTGTGACCCTGGACAAGTCACTTAACCCTGTTTACCTCAATTTCCTTTTCTGTAAAATGAGCTGGAGAAGGAAATGACAAACCACTCCAATATCTTTGCCAAGAAGACCCCAAATGGGATCACAAAGAGTCAGACATGACTGAAATGACTGAACAATAGCCACAAAGCTCAGAGATACCTTCCCATAAATGAGGACTTCAACCTCCTGGGGCCCAGGGCACCTAGGCCGCTTTTGGCTAGCCAGACCTACTGAGAGTCCCTTTCTCCTGCCTCCCCTCCCAGACACCCCTGGGCCCAGACTACAAGGGCTGCTTAATCCACCGGGACCTTTCAGGGAACCTCTTCTTGTCCGGCCTCAGCCAGGCCCACAGCAGCCTGCGTCAGCTCCTGATGTCCTCCTGCGGCTGTGGGCTCCTTGTAGATGGGACTGCCCTGAGCCTCAGTAGCTGCTGTCCCCCCAGGCCCAAAGGTGAGTGAAGCCTATCCCTTGCTTCTGCTGAGAATGAAGGTCTGAGGTTGGAATCTGGGGGTAAAGGAGAGAACCTGATGGAAATTTACCTCTTTTTAATCCCAACCCACAGAAAAGTCCAACCTGATCATAGTAAGGAGGGATTGCAGCCAGTTACCCCCATCCCCAGCCTTAACCCCAGCCCAGGCCTGGCCTCAGCCCCAGCGCCAACTCAGCCAAATGATGTTCCACAAAATCCCTGCTGACAGCTTGGAGTGGGTGAGCACAGAGACAGGGAGCAGGGAAAAGGGTGGGAATGGAAAAAGGCAGAGGAAAAGGTTGGGGAGAGGGGAGGATAGGCTAGTAAAGGAGGCTTAGCCTCTGGGTTCTAGTCCTGCTTCTGTCACTGACTTGATGAGTGACCTTCTACAAGTCTTCCCACTCTAAACCTTGGTTTCCTCATCTGGAAAATGGGAACTGGAATGGCTTCCCAGGCTTGGGGGTAAGTGCACAACCCAGATCTATGAGGTGAGTCCTATCTCCCCACCCTACTCAAGGCAAGCAAGCCTTGCCCTCAATTTCCCTCCCTCCTCCCAGCATGAGAACCTGGGCCATGGCTCCTTCACTAAGATCTACCGCGGGAGCCGCCTGGACAAGGTGGATGGGGAGACCTACAAGGTAGAAGTTCTACTCAAAGTGATGGACGGCGCACACCAGAACTGCATCGAGGTGAGTATCCTGGGCCCTGGCCCTGCTCCCTCCTCCCCCAGAGCTTCTGCCCCTACCCACCCATGCCCACCCCCACAAGGCAGCCTCGGGCAGCCGGCCAGGCACGGATCCCAGCACCCCAGCGTTCCTCACCCCTTGGGTGGCCAAGGCCCCATCAGGGCATCTCCTCTGGGCTCCCTGCCAGACCACACTCTTCCAAGAAGCATGAAAATCAAGGTCGGCAGCCCTACGACCTTTAGAAAGTGCATGACGTTTATACAAATGCCACGGTCAAGGGACTGCCCTCTGTTCTTATGCAACAGGCCAGGCTCCTTCCTAGAACATTCCTCCACTCTCTGGGTTATTGGGGAGGATGAGATCTTCCTGGGGGAGAGGGAGGGAGAACGAAGGAAGAGCTTCAAGATAGAAATAAAGAAGAGAAAGAGCTCTGGAGAGGTAGGGCAGCTTGACCCGTCAGGAGGATGGAGAATAGAATTCAGCCCAGAGGCAAAAGGGAAGAAGAACCCTGAACTCTCAGAGTCACATTTAAGAGGGGAAACTCTTTCTGGAGAGGGGCGAGCTGGGCCTTCTCAGGCTGCTTCTTATGCTCTGAGCAAAGATGATGTGAATGCACAGGGGCCATCAGGAGAGGAAAGACATCCAGCGCTGGGCAGGGAAAGCCAAGGCAAGGAGCGGGGTTGGAGACCCCCTACCAGGGGCTGCCGAGCCAGCCTGACCTTAGCCAGGGAGAGGCCTGTGCTCTCTGGGACACTCATTCCGGGGATCACCAAGAGCCGTCCTAGACCCGGCAAACCCACACGCAGATCTGGAGATTTACATGAGGGTGAAATGAGAGGAGCTGGGGGCCCCAGGGCTGGAGGGGAAACTCCTCATTGTGTACAGGTTAGAAGAGAGATTTTCCATGAGAAGCCTGAGAGATACTGAAATAGAGAGTAATGGTCGGATCTTCCTCCTAGTCCTCTGAGAGTCTAGACACGCACTTGAGGGTCCTATTGTATAGGACAGAGTGTCATAGGAGCTTTTAGGAAGAAGGAGGGTTGTGGTGATGAGAAAGTCACCATGTGAGATGAGGACTCTAGACATGCAAAGTATAGAACATCAAAATTGGAAGGCACTTTCAAACATAAAATACCAAGGGCCCTTAGAACCCAAGATGTCAGAGCTGGGAGGGTACAGAGTGTCAGAGCTTGGAAGGACCTTAGAACCCAGGATGTCAGAGCTGGGAGGGCCCTTAGAACAAAGGATGTCAGAGCTGGGAGAGCCCTTAGAACCCAGGATGTCAGAGCTTAGAAGGACCTTAGAAC
>NW_027185588.1:6744144-6776336 GCF_028583685.1 Petaurus breviceps papuanus | reverse complement strand
TGTATAGATGTATAGTATATTTGTGTGTGTGAGAGAGACAGACAGAGACAGAGAGAGACACACAGATAGAGACAGAGAGAGAGAGAAAGTAAGGCATGGGATCTGTGTGTACATGAGACAGGAGTGTATAAATGTATAATATATATGTGTGTGGAGGGGGTGGAGAGACTGCTACTGTTCAGAGTCAGGGGGGACTAGATGGTCCCCTCAGCTCCCATTCTGGCCTGATGACAGCATGACCCAAACCCATGTCCCTTCCTCCCACACGGCAATGCCTGCTTGCTGGGCCCAGGCCCTTGGATAAGAAGGGGGGAGGAGGAGGGAGGCTAGGGCATCCTTGTTTTCACACCATTCTCCCCTTCAGTCTTTCCTGGAGGCTGCCAGCGTAATGAGTCAAGTGTCCCACCAGCACCTGGTGCTGCTGCATGGTGTCTGCATGGCAGGAGACAGTGAGTTCCCAGCCCAGGGGCCATGCCCCCTTCCCTCATTTCCTCAGCCCAGGCTCCAAGCCTTCTCCCTTTCCCCTAGCCTTGGTCAGAGCCTCTCCTGTCCTTCCTTCCCCATCACTCCCCATCTCTCCCTCCCCCTAACTCTCATCTCTCCTTCCCCACTCTTCTCCCTTCATCTGTCATACTTGCTTTAACCCCTCTCCAGGTATCATGGTACAGGAGTTTGTGAGATGGGGGGCACTTGACACCCACTTACGGAAGTGTGGGCCCCTGGTACCTGCTAGTTGGAAGCTCCAAGTGGCCAAGCAACTTTCTTATGCTCTCAACTATCTGGTGAGTTTAAGAGAGGAGGGGTGGCCTGGGCTGAGCTTTCCTCCAGCCCTGGAGACTTTGTGGCTCCCCCTGACATGACCTCTGCAGGTGTGGGGGGCACAGTCCTCTCTGCGCACCCTGGGAAGCCAAGCTTCATTCCTCACCTCTCCATTCTCTGCCCAGCTTTGTTTCCAGCCAGGGGCAGTTACCTGATGGGGGTGTCCATCCCCCAACCTATTCACTGTTCTGTTCTTTGCCTCCTACCCAGGAAGACAAAGGCATCATCCATGGTAATATCTCCTCCAAGAAGGTCCTGCTAGCGCGGGAGGGGGCTGGGGGGAGCCCCCCCTTCATCAAGCTCAGTGACCCTGGGGTCAGTCCCACTGTGCTGACCAAAGAGAGTGAGTGTGGAGGAGGAGACTGTCCAGCCTTGGCACCCGCCTGGCCACAGCCCTTATTCTCCTGGTGTGCCTTCAGGGAGGCAGGGAGATAGGACTGCTCAGTCAGGGATGGGGGTGAGGTGGAGAATGGCTGGAGTGGGGTGGGGCTTGAGGAGCCACCATGCCACCTCCAGTGATGTTGCTTCCCTCTTAGTGCTCACTGACCGGATCCCCTGGGTGGCCCCCGAGTGTCTGTGGGATGCCAAGCTGCTGAGCCTGGAGTCTGATAAGTGGAGTTTTGGGGCAACGCTCTGGGAGATATTCAGCGGGGGCACCATGCCCCTCAGTACCCTCGAGCCTGCCAAGGTGAGGGCAGAGTTGGAGGAGGCAGAATGCTGCAGTTCTGAAGCCAGCCCTGTTATTGATTGGCTCTCTGATGTTGTCCCCTCCCTAGGCAGCCTCAGTTTTCCCTCATCTAAAATGAGAGAGATGGGTGTGAAGATACCTCTGAAACCCCTCTTGGTCCTAATAATTTGTGCTCTGATATCCATTACTGTGTGCTTCCAAGGCCCCTCCCAGCCTGGTACTCAGTCTCCATGAAAGTTTATGAGGCCACTATATGCCAGATACTGTGCTAAGCAGTGGGGATACAAAGACGGAAATGGAATCATCCTAGCCTTCAGGAAGCTTATATCCCATCCAAGAAGACAACAGGCATTGAGTTAATTAGATAAGAAATACAAAGCCCATAGAGGTACCAAGGTGGCTGAGGGATTGGAGAGCTGAGCTCAGCATCAGGACAGCCTGAGTCAGACACTACCAGATGTGTGATCCTGGGCAAGTCACTTCTTTGTCTGTCTTTGTCTGTCTGCTTCAGTTTCCTCAACACCTCCCTTACAGTGTTGTGAGGATCAAATGAGATAATATTTATAAAGCTCTTAGTATAGTGTTTGGCATATAGTAGGTGCTTAATAAATGTTTTTTCCTTTCCCTTTTCTCTTCCCTGATTTCATTTCTAGGGTCCTTTGCTTTATATTCTTATATCTGTTTTAGTTCTGACATCCTCTGTTCTCAGGGCCCTCCCAACTCTAACATCCTGTGTCCTAAGGGCCCTCCCAGCTCTGACATCCTGTGTTCTGAGGGCCCTCTCAGCTCTGACATCCTGTGTTCTAAGGCCCTCCCTCCTAGCCCTGACATCCTCTGTTCTAAGGGTTCTCCAGCTCTGACATCCTCTGTTCTAATGGCCCTCCCAGCCCTGACATTCTCTATTCTAAGAGCCCTCCCATCTTTGACATTCTGTGTTCTAAGGGCCCTCCCAACTCTAACATCCTGTGTTCCAAAGGCCCCTCTCCCAGCTCTGACATTCAGTGTCCTAAGGGCCCTCTCAGCCATGATACTCTGTACTATTACTGTCCTCTTAGCTTTAATATTCAATGTTCTACGTACTCTCCCTTCTCTGGCATTCTATTTCTAATCTAAGGATGTTCCCACGCCCACCTCTGGTATTCTGTGCTCTCTAAAATGCCTCTGATTAGGGTTATCAATGGCTTAGGCAGCCAAGGTGGGGGCCCTAACTTGTCTTGTCTCATCCTTCCTTTCCCCTTTCAGAAACTCCAGTTCTATAAGGAGAAGCAGCAGCTGCCAGCCCTGAAATGGACGGAGCTAGCCGCCCTGATTGCCCAGTGCATGGAGTACGCCCCTCACCTGCGGCCCTCCTTCCGAGCCATCATCCGGGACCTCAATAGCCTTATCACTTCAGGTACCCACAGGTAGCTGGAGGACACAGGACAGGCCCCAGGATGGGAGGCCTCTGATCAGAGCAGTGTGGGAAAGGCACACCCAGTTGGACATAATCAATCAATCAGTTGGCAAGCATATATGAATTAGCTATCATGTCAGGCACTGTGCAAGGCCGTTCACCTGGCAAGCAGCCTCTCCCTGCTGGACCAGTTCTGTCCCAAGAAATCAATAATACTCATATTTGCACTATGTCCCTGGGAGGTGGGAGTGGCAGGAGTGCTTGGTGAATCTTAAAAAGCTCTAAAGATGAGGACTCTTTCTTATCTTGGACCCCAGGCTCCAGTCAAGTCTGGCTCCCCTGCCTAAGGGTGATGCTGAGTTACCAAGGGCCCAGACTGGGGAATCTGGGTCCTGGAAGATTCTACCAACCGAAAAAGGCTTCAGATATGGGCCCAGGGATTTATTGCCACACCCCCACCATGTACTGATTGGCCTAACAAAATGTGGAGGTTCATGGAAGGAAACAAGCTTTTATTAAGCACTTACTGTGTGTTGGCCACACCCCAGGCATGGCTGGGACTTTGTAGCAGTGCAGGAAGGCCACCTTCTTAGGCACTGAGGGCCTATCATTCTGGTTAGTAGGGGAGGGAGTACCCCTGCAGAAAATCCCATAGCTTTGAAGTTTGCAAGATTTGGCTCCCAGGGGTCTAAAGTCAAAAAACCCTGATTCCAAGTTCTGTTCTGTTACCCTGGGTGACCTTGAGCAAGGTCCTCAACCTTCTGGGCCTGACTTTGTCTCTAAGGTCCTTTCAGCTCAAAATGCTGTGACCCAGTACATAGGACCAGGGCAGAGACATCAAAGGGAAGCAGATTTGGGCTCAGTTTAAGAAGGAGCTTCCTAACCATCAGAGCTCTCCCACAATGCACCCTGGTCACAGGAAGGGTGAGGTCCCTATGGGCAGAAGAGCACCAAGCAGGGACTTAGCAGGATTGATGCAGGGGTGGGAAACCTGTGGTCCCAAGGCCACATGTGGCCCTCTAGGGCCTCAAGTGCGGGCCTTTGACTGAATCAGTCTGAACTTGAGGACTTAGAGAGACTCATGTGGTCTTAAGGTTGCCCTCCCCTGAAGAGGGCACAATTCCCATTTCAGGTGGGGTTTGGGGTAGGCAACTTTGAGATCTTTTCCAGCTCTGAGGTTCTACACAAAATGAGGTAAGAGCATCTTGTAAAGTGTTTTGCAAACTTGGAGGCCCTCTATAAATGAGTTAATCCTGTTATTACCCTGCTAGATTATGAGCTCCTCTCAGATCTCTCACCTAGCGCCATGGCAACTCGGGATGGACTCTGGAGCAGTGCTCACCTGATGGCTGGCCAGGACCCCACCCTCTTTGAGGAGAGACACCTGAAATATATCTCCCTGCTGGGCAAGGTGAGGGGCACATGGGACAGGGATGGGGATTAGCCTTAGTGATATCTGACTTAGCCTACACTCCATCTCCCCAGTTAGGCTCTTCCTGATCCCTCCAGATGCCCCTTCCTTGGGCAGACATCCCAATGATACCTAAAGCCTCCTGGACCTTGCCCTGCAGCTGAAATCCCTATTTGTTAGCTCCCTGGAGTTTCAGTTAATAGTGCTTTTAGACTGAGGGTTCTGACTTGGGCAGAAGTTAGTAGCTTGGTATAGTAGAAAGGGAAAATGGTTCTGGAATCCAAGGACTTGGGTTCACATCTGACTGTGGGTGTGTCTTAATCTCCCTAGGCCTCAGTTTCCTTAACTGTTTTTAACCTTAAAATGATGGGATGGGACCAAATGGCCGCTCAGGTCTTCTTCCGGATCTATGATCTTATGTATCCTCAATTTTTAAATTTTTTTTCTTTTTGGAGAGGGGAGGGCAGGGCAATTGGGGTTAAGTGACTTGCCCAAGGTCACACGGCTAGTAAGTGTGTCAAGTGTCTGAGGCCGGATTTGAACTCAGGTCCTCCTGACTTCAGGGCCGATGCTCTATTCACTGTGCCACCTAGCTGCCCCCTTCTGCACCCTCAGTTAGACTGTAAGTGTATTGAGAGCAGGGATAGTCTTTCTGTTTGTATCCCTAGCACTTAACACACAGGAGGTACTTAAATCCTTTTTATTCCATTCATTCATTATGTCTTTTTAACATATAAATATGTATACATGTTGTTCCCCATATAAACTAGGAGATCATTGACACAGTGCCCGCGTATTGTTGGCATTTAATAAATGTTGGTTGAACCACAGGGCAACTTTGGCAGTGTGGAATTGTGCCGCTATGACCCCCTGGGAGATAACACAGGCGCGCTGGTGGCCGTCAAGCAGCTACAGAACAGTGGGCCCCAGCAGCTTCGGGACTTCCAGCGAGAGGTGCAGATTCTGAAAGCGTTGCACAGTGACTTCATTGTCAAATACCGAGGCGTCTGCTATGGCCCGGGTGAGTCCTGCCTGGGAGAGAGTGGCCTGTGAGGAGACAGCAGTGATGGGAGGGGGAGGTCAGCAGATGTGGACTTGGAAGGGGAACCTAGCTAGTCCAAATTTCTCCATTTTAAAAATGACCATCTAGAGACCCAGAGAAAGGAAATGATTTCTTCTCCCCAGGTCATACCTTGGTAGAGTCGGGATTCACACCCAGGGCTCCCGACTCCAATGGTCTTTTCGATATATTGTACTCATCAAGGTTGGAGCTCCTGTTGCTAGAACCGCTTGGGGCAAAGCTGGCTGGATACTAGTCAGAATGTCCTAGAGAAGGTTCCCCCACCAGACAGCAGGGCAGAGCAGATGACGGAGTCGATTCAGCTTATTTTAACAGTCCTTTCATTAAATCCCTCCTGTGTGTCAAGGCACTGTGCTAGGCACTAGAACTACAAAGATATTAATGAAATAAGTCCTGCCCTCAAGGAACTTATGTGGGGGGGGGGGTAAGAAGAGATGCAAATATACACAAATAAGGAAATACAGATAAAAATAAATCCAAAGTAATTTTTATGGGGAAGAAGTGTTAACAAGATTGGAGGCAGTATTAACTTATGCTGAGCCTTGAAGGGAGCTTGGGATTCCAAGAGGCAGAAGTAAAGAAGGTGAGCATTCCAGGCATGGGGGTACAGCCTGGGCAAAGGCATAGAGGTAGGAGATGGAAGGTTATGTTCAAGAAACAGAAAATAGCCCAATTTGGCTAGAATAAAGAGTATGTGAGGGGGAATAATGTGTTATCAGCCTGGAAAAGATAGACTGAGGGGCAGGTCAAAGGAGTTTAAATTACAAAGCAGGGGAGGAGTTGTATAATACATTATGTACATCAATGAGGAGATACCCAGGGATCAGGACAGTCTTCCTATAGGAGATGGCACTTGGTCTGAGCCTTGAAAGATTCTAAGAGGCAGAGGTGAGGCTGAAGCCAGGAACTGAGTAGAACAGCTACCTAGTCTATGGACTTTAAAACGCCACCAAAATTTTCTCCCAATAGCCCTATGAGGAAGGAGCAGATGAGGCTCTCCTGGTTATACAGTCGAGAATACTGAGCTTACAGAGGGGTAGTAATTAGCAGGGGAAGCAGGGAGAGCAGGGGGAGCCAGGGGGAACAGGGGGGAGCAGGGGAGAGCTGGGTAGTGAGGGGAACAGGAGGATTGATGGCAGCTGTTACTCCATCCTAGGCCGACAGAGTCTGCGCCTCGTTATGGAATACCTCCCCAATGGTTGCCTCCGGGACTACCTGCAGCGTCACCGGGCCCACCTAGACCCCTGCTTCCTCCTCCTCTATGCTTCACAGATCTGCAAGGTTCCATGGGGCAGAGGGGCTGGGAAGAGGGTCTGTGGAGGCAGGACCAGAGAGATCTCTGGGTATAGGACTGGTTCCCCTTTTCCATCAAGCCAGTTGGGCCTGTACCTGAATGTCAAGCCAACAGACAAAGCTGGGGAAGGACATGAGGAGGAAGACTCAGGGCCATGATGCTCCCTCTCCAGAACATGCTCACAGGCCTTGACTGGTGGGGTCTGGGAAAGGATCAAGGTCCGAGTCAGGGTAGAGAGATCAGGATCTGGAAAAGGATCACAGATTGGCTCTAAAGATTTGGGGTCAGAGACAGGGCTGGGGGTCATCACAACCAGCAACTGACCTTCAACCCTCCTTCCAGGGGATGGAGTACCTGGGCTCTCAGAGGTATGTTCACAGGGACTTAGCCAACAGGAACATCTTGGTGGAGAGTGAGAGCCACGTGAAGATTGGAGACTTTGGCCTGGCCAAACTTCTTCCCCAGGACAAAGAATACTATGTGGTCAGGGAGCCTGGCCAGAGCCCCATCTTCTGGTGGGTGCCCAGGGCTCCCAGCTCCCCCCTGCCTCTGGGTCCTGACTGAGTCTTACAGTCACCTCCTACTTCCATCCTTCACCCTTGTTCTAGTCCCTGGGGAGCCTGGGATGGTCTTGGGAGGTGCCTTTAGTAAGGAGTGTGTGTGTGTGTGTGTGTGTGTGTTCACCCTGTATTTCTGTCTCTGTGTTCCTCACACATGCATCTCTCTTCCTCTCTGCTCCATTGCCTTTTCCCCAGGAGGAAGGAATAATCGCACTTTACAACAAACCTTTCTTGAGTACCCACTATGTGTCATAAAGCCCCGAGCTCTGAGCAGGGCCCTTGTCCTGATGGGGCTCCCAGCCTCCTAGGGCCACCCAGCACTGATATACACCATTCAACTCAATGGCAGTTCGTTCACTAAAAGTTTACTTGATGCCAGGAGCTGAACTAGGCTATGGGGAGAGGACATGTGAATTAGAAAGGCACGGACAGACAACTGGGCTCTGAACCTGGACAGTCATTTGGGAAGGCTGCCTGGAGGAGGAAGCTTTGAAATTGTGCTTTAAAGAATGGGTGGCAATCCAGGGGAGCAATTATAATAGTAATACTATTGGCTAGGATTTAGATAGTACTTCAAGTTTAGATTTAAGATATTAAATTTATTTAGATTATTAAATTAAATTATTAGATAGTACTTTCAAGGTTCGCAAAGCACTCTACAAATATTACCTCATTTGAACCCTCATAATACCTTTGGGAGGCTGATGTTCTTATTATCTCCATTTTACAAACGGGGAAACTGAGGCCAAAGGCAGTTAAGTGACTTATCTAGGATCACACAGCTAGTAAGTGACTGAGGCTGGATTTGAACTGAGGTCTGCCTGATTCCAAGTCCAGCCCTCTGTCCACTGGGCCACCTAGGGGTGATAGCTGTCAGGGAACAAGGAGAGCCTGGGCAAAGGTATGGAGGCAGAGGAACTGTACAAAGTGGCTGGAGCATAAAGAGAGTAGAATGGAGTAATATGAGATAAGTCTGGAAAAGGATTATAGATTTAGCATTAGAAGGTGCCTCCCAAGTCACCTGATCTTATAGATGACAAAGCTCAGGCCCAGAGAGGCGGTGATTTGCCCAGGTTCACCCAGGTTTGCCCAAGTTGCAGAGTGTATGGAAGAGTCAGGATTTGAACCTAGCTTCTTTCAGCCTTTGAACCCCAGCTCTCCTTCCACGGAGCTACAATATGCTTCCTGAGGTGCTTGTAGCAGACCCTGAAGGACCAGTTGGAAGATTTCTAACTCTACCCAGGAGGCAATAGGGAGCTTTGGAAGATTTCTGACCCAAAGGGGGCAGGTCTAGGCCTCTGAAAGATAATCCCAGCAGCGGTGGGGAGGTGGGAAGGGAGATCCAGAGAGGAGAGCTTCGGAAGGAGGCTGGAGCTTCAGTTCAGGGAGATGGCGATGAGGACTCATCCTCGGAGATTGTCTTGGAAAGTGAGAAGAGCTGCTTCTGCTGGGATGGGGTTATTGATCCCTTGCTGAACTAGGGAGAGAGGCAAGAGTCAAAGATCACATGAGGCTGTGGGAAAGGGAGCCCTGGGCTGAGATGGAGCCACAGACAGAAATGACAAAGCCATTAGGAGGATTTCCCCTCATTAGGGGGAAAGACGATAGTCTGGTTTGGAGGGGGTGGTGGGCGGTCCAGAGGAGGTGTCCTGGCAGCAGTGAGAGGTGGAGAGCTAAAGAAAAGGTAAGGCTGGAGATGAGATTTGGGTGCCAAAGACAGCTAGGTGGTGCAGTGGATGGAGCATCCGCCTTAGAGTCAGGGGGACCTGAGTTCAAATTTGACCTCAGATACTTACTAACTGTGTGTGACCCTGGGCAAGTCACTTAACCTTGATTGCTGAAAGAGGAGGGGGGAGAGGGAGGGGAAGAGAGGGAGAGAGAGAGAGAGAAATTTGGGAGTCATCTACAAAGAAGAGGGTATTAGAAGCTAAGGATGTACAGTATATAGGAGATCTCTCAGAGAAGCTAAGAGACCCCAGGACAGTACCTTGAGGACCACTCACATTAAGGACTCAGAAAGAGAAGGAGGAGACAGAGAAGGGGTTCAAGAAGTAGGGGGAGAACTAGGAGTCACTGGAATGGAAGAAATGAGCAGCAGCAGAGATGGGGAGGGGGATAAGAAGGGGAAGGTAGATGAATGGATCCATCAGACTTTTCAAGATGCTTAGTGTTGAAGGGGAAGAAGAGATGGAAAGAGCAAGGCTTTTCTCTAGAGAGGGGAGATGGCCAGGAGCCAGGGTCAAGGAAGGAAAGGCTGGAAACCGATTGGGTGCTAGAGCTGAGTGCTGGAGGAGGAAGGGACATGGGGCCCATCAGCCTCAGGATCATCTCTTTTCTTCTGAGACTGGGGTGGAACCAAGGAGTGGAGGAAAGTGCTGATAATTACCCAACATTAATGGTCCATATGCTAGGCAAGGGACCTCCAGGAACTTCCAATTTTTGACAAACATTTGGATAAACAAGGAGTTAGCTAGAAGATACAAGGTCATTGGGAAGGAGGAAGGCTCTGGCACCTGGGGAGGTGGGGGGTGGAGAACAAGCAAAGGTCTCACGTGGAAGGAGGCTAAGAAGTTTCATGAATCTTTGCAGAAGCTGGGAGTGCAGAAGGTATGAAGGGTAGGGGGGCACTGACAGTGCTCGAATCCGAGGACCCAGCGGATCTCGGGCCAGCCTGCTATGGGGATGGGGCTGGGGTGAGGGTAAGAGGAAAAGATTGGGAGCATTTGATTGTAAGGAGTAGACTAGGGTGGAGTAGAAGGATAACTCAGCTGAGGTTATAATGAATATCTTAGCATTAGAATGATTCTAAGAAGTCATATAGAGCTTTAAGGCTTACAAAGTGAGCAGCCTAGCTTCATTCTCTTCCTTTCCTTTCCTTTTGTCTCCTATCCCTCTTCCCTTTGTCATTAGACCCTGTTCCCTTCTCCTTTCTCTTCTCACTTTGGGGAGCCCGGCTAACAATTTTTATACTCTGGTCAGGTGGCTTCTGGGTTTGGGGGTTTACTCATCTGTCACAGGGGAGGGTGTTTGGTGATGCCATGAGGTTCCTAAGCTGCTGAAGGAGGAGGAAATGTGTTCTGGGATGAGTAGGAGAGGAAATTTATCCTGAGATAGCACTATAATATTTCCACCCTGAGCCAGGGCCCCAGTGTCCCTACCCTTCTTACAATATTGTTCTCCTTCCCCTCTCTCTTCCTGACCAGGTATGCCCCAGAGTCCTTGTCAGACAACATCTTCTCAAGGGAGTCTGATGTCTGGAGTTTTGGTGTGGTCCTCTATGAGCTTTATACCTATAGTGACAAAGCCCACAGCCCTTCAGAGGTGAGTACTTTCCTCCTTACCCCCTGGTCTTACCCCCTGCCAGGCTTAGAGACTGTCTGGACATGGGGCTTCCTGCCTCCATCCTGACCCTCATCTACCCTGCCTATAGACCACCTCTCAGTCCTTCACCCTTCCATTTCTCTCCTTTCTTCCTTCCCTGTGGCCCTTTGGAACTGGCCACTACTCTGTACCCTTGAGGTTGTCTCCAACCCTTCCTTCTTACCTCAGATTCTGGAGAGAGGAAAGAGTGCTGACTTTGGTGTGAGAAAGTCAATTCTGGGACTTTGACCCCAAAGGGCCTTTTGACAAGTCATCACTTCCCTGGGTCTCAGTTTCCTTAAGTATAAAATGAGGGGCTTAAATGAAATGATAATAACATCCCTTCCAGGACTAAATCCATGATCCCATGACCTGGCTCTGAATCCCTGCCCTTCCACTTGTCAGTTATGTGACCTTGGATAGGTCACTTAGCCACTTTGTTCCTCAGTTTCCTCACGTGTAAGAAATATTAATATTTGGCACTACTTACTTTGTGTGTGGTTTTTGAGAATCATATAGGCTACAGGTCTGGAAAGAACCTTAGGGACCTTAGTCCAACCCCCTCATTTTACACAAAGACCTGGCTTAAAATCCCTTCTCTGACATATATTAGTTGTGTGACCTTGGGTCAAGTGCCCCAAGAAACTCTCTAATGTTCGGAGTCACAGAACAGTTGCTGATCTGCCTATTGGGGGAACTCATCAGAAGTTCTCTACACCAAAGAAATCACAGGTCTGATTTTTAAAATGTGTGTATATATACACACATATGTAGATACACATGTGGACACATATATGCATACGTATATGTATTTCCTCGAAAATCTAGTTTTCCATGGGTCTAGACAGTCCATTCCTCCCTATGACTCAGTTTTCCCATCTATAAAATGCGAGAATGTGGCATAGTGAAAAAGGCACAGGATTTGAATGTTGTCTCTGCTATACAGCTTTGGGCAATTCACATAACCTATATGGGACTCGGTTTCTGTATCTGTAAAATGAAGCTGTTGTATCTCCCTCCACTCCACCCCACCCCATCTCCACCCCCAGGCTACATTCACTCCACTTGAAGCATTCTCTTTTTGTGATTGGGACCTCTTTGGCAGTGACACATATGGACCTCTTCTCAGAATCATGTTGTTAAATAATTAAAGGAAATTCTAATGTTCAGTTAGAGCTTAGTGAAAATAAAGATGCCCTTTTCCCCCCATCCAAGTTCATGGACCCTCCCACCCTAAGAAAAAATCTCTTCCAGGCCATGGGTGGGCATTATATATCTTTATCTATATCTCTCTAGATATGTATGTGTATGTATATGTGCATATATGTGTACATATATGTATAGGTATATTTACATACATATATACATATACATGTATTTGAAGTATCCTTTATACATGAAAGGATGGGGACTTGTGCTCAATGTATGCGTGAGTACCCCCTGCCCCAGGATAGATACTTCTTTCCTCAACTGCCTTCTGGTCACACAGTCAATCAGGAGCAGACCCAGAACTTAAGCCCAAATCTCCCGACCTCCAGTTCCAGGCTCTTGCCTCCAAAGAACCTCCAGTTCTTTCCTAGGCCCCCGGATTCTGCTGTATCCATAATCTCATTGGACATCCTTTGCCTAGATGCACCTCAGACCTTGCCTTGTTCATCTCTTGTCAGCGGGTCTTGCCTCCCCTTGGGGGATTTCCTGTCCTTCTCTTGACATTGCATGATATTAATGGGGCACCGAGCTGTTCATTAAGATCATCCCTTGATCTTGGCTTGGGACCAATCTTTCTCTGATGCATCCTCTCACCCTGACACTCATGAATGAAATCAAGGCTTATCTACTTATTCAGTAACTGTTTATTTAGTGCAATGACCAATGGTAGGCACTAGGGGAGAGTGGTAGACAAATAAATACGGGCAGTATGTTTGAAAAAGGCCCTATTTTTGGAGTTAGAAACCTTGGGTTCTCTAGAAAGTCCTGTCTCCACCACAGACAATCTATGTGACCTTGACTGATTTACTTTCAGTAACTCAGTTTCCCCATATGTATAATGAAAGTTGCATAAAATCAGGGGTTCTTAAAAAAATTTTTTTTTGGTTCTATGGACTCCACTGACAGTGTAGTGAAACCTAAAGTCTCTTTCTCAGAATGTTTTTAAAAACATAAAATTGGGGCGGCCAGGTAGCACAGCGAGTAAGAGCACCAGCTCCAGTGTTGAGAAGACCTGGAGATCGAATCCCGGGCTCAGACACTTAGCACCCACCCAGAAACACCTGGCCATGTAACCTTGAGCAAGTTACTTAACCCCAATTGCTTAGGGGAGGCCAGGTGGCTCAGCGAGTAAGAGCACCAGCTCCAGTGTCGGGATGACCTGGATCAAATCTGGGCTCAGATACTCAGCACCACAGCCAGAAATAACTGGCCTTGTAACCTTGAGCAAGTTACTTAACCCCAATTGCTTTATAAAAAAAAAAAAAACCAACATAAAATTAAGTGTGTATGATTACAAGGAAAACCAGTCATTTTGAAATAGTGAATGAGGTGGTGCATGCATGGCATGTCTATAATCCTGGGAGGGAGGCTGAGGCTGTTGAAGCAGGACTGTGAGTGGCCCCTGGGCTTGCAGAACCTGGGAGACTGGGAGCCCTAGACCCCTCCCCACCTTAAAAAGAAATAGTTATCAAAAGGCTTTAAAAACAAGTTCATGGGTAGGGGAGGCCAGGTGGCTCAGTGAGTAAGAGCACTGGCCCCAGAATCGGGATGACCTGGGGGATCGAATCTGGGCTCAGATACTTAGCACCACACCCAGAAATAACTGGCCATGTAACCTTGAGCAAGTTACTTAACCCCAATTGCTTAAAAAAAAAAAAGTTCATGGGCTCCAGGTTAAAAGTCCCTGCCCTACAGGAGTCTCCAAGATTTCTTTCAACTCAAAATCTAAATTTAAATAAATCAATCTAAATAAGATCCTGTCCCTGCCTTCCCATCCCAGATTTCTTGGCCATGTGACTAGACCAACAATCATTCTGATCCAAAAGTGAATATTAGCACATAGCAGGGGTAGGAGTGAGGGCTAGGAATGTGGTGTGTCTGGGGATTAGAGAAGACTTGAAAGAAATGGCTTTGGAGCTGGATCTTACATGATAAATGCCACCGTGTCACTCTGTGGTGAAAGGCGAGGGGTAGGAAAGCTTCCTTCTTGGCCAACCTCACTCAAATGGTTTTCCCTGACTTCTAAAGCAAAGTCTGTGGGAACCCCCCCACCTCCACCCAAGGGTCTTACCACTGCCTGGGCCCTGCTCCCTGGCTCCTTACCCCACAATCCTAGAGCAGCTTCTGTTGTAAGGCAAAGAGGGGGTTTTGTCCAGTTATATGCCCCAGTGCCCGAAGGGACACCAGATGAGGGATCTTGGCTTATCTCCAGCTAGAAGCTTATCCAGTGGGATAGATCCCAGCATGGGGGAGTGGAACTAGGCTCTTCTGTCCTTTAGACTAAGAGACTCCTGCCCTTCTGTTCATTCATTCTTTCACCCCACCTCAGGGCCTACCTGGGCCTCCTCTGACCCTTGCTGAGATCCCTATATGAACTGACAGGTTCTCACCATGTGTGAGACCTTCCTCTCTCCCCCTTGGGCCTCCCCTTGATGGATGTTACCCTTTCCCCAGGCCCATCTGTTGTCTCTCCCAGTAAGTGTCTCCTTCCCTCACCCCACTAGGAGTTTTTCCGAATGATGGCTTGTGATCGCTCCATGCCCATCCTGTGCCACCTCTTGGAGCTACTCACAGAGGGCAAGAGGCTGCCCACTCCTCCTGGCTGCCCAGGAGAGGTAAGCCAATATCCCCCTCTCCCCCAACAGGGGCCTGTGCTGGAGGACAGCTGAGAAAGGGTGAAGACCAGCTCAGGTGTTCTCTCACTGGTGAGGTGAGACTCATCCCAGAGGGAAAGCCTAGGGAGGACCTGGGAATGAGGGATGAGTCCCCTCTTAGTTAGGTCTGTCTCTAAGACTAAGCTCACTCTCTTCTCCTACCCCTGCAGGTTCGAGAGATCATGAGGAATTGCTGGGCCTACAACCCCCAGGACCGGCCCTCCTTCTGTGCCTTGGGCCCCCGGCTTGATGCTTTATGGGCTGGGCGCAGAGGGTAGCAGCTAGTGGCAGTACAGGGGACATTGGAGAAAAGTCTTCCATTTAGGAACTGTAGGGCCTGGGTTCAAATCCTGAATTTACTACAGATTTACTATGGAATATTGGATAAATCTTTTCTCCTTCTCTTAAGCTGAATTTCTCCATTGGTCTAGTTGACTCAAAGTTATTTTCTAGCTCTTAAGTCCAAAAATCTTAAGAGAAAGGCTTCCCTCTCTTTCTTTCCTCTTGCTGAAGGGCAAGGCTGATTGTCCCTAACTCTCAAGATGGAGAAAAGGAACACAGGAAGCCGATATGAGCAATGGCAGCTCAGGACAGGCCAGAAGTGGGGAGCTCACATGTTTCCTTCTTGGGGAGACTCTTTACTGTCTACTGGACCTAGAAGGAGGGAAGGGGGGACCTTGTTTGTGTAGTCCCTGGCCCTATTCTATCCCACATCCCTTCCTCCAGGGCACTGCCACTCTCAAGCCCACTTTCCCAGTGGCTTTGCCAATATTTGAGGAGATTAAAACAATTCACAGAATTACTGAACTACAGAGTCTGGGTCTGCTTTTGGAACACTCCAACTGTGTCCACACAGGTCTAGGTCATCAGCCCCCCTCACTTGAGCTAACCTCATGTACCCAGATAATTTCCCCAAAGTCATGCTTGCCTTAAATACAACACCTAATATCTTCTAGCCCCGCTTAATTCCCTACACACCTTTCCAGTCATGAGGGCAGATCTTTGAGCTTACTTAGTAACCAAGCTGTTTCAAAGTAGGCTGCCTTGAGAGGCAGTGAGTTCCCCATCAACACACTTCTCTTAAGTGGCCAATGGACAGATGACAATAATATGTCCAATATGTTTTAGAGGCAATTTGTTCTTTAAGAATTGGATTATAAGTGATCTCTAAGGTGCCTCCAAGATCTTGCAAAGCTGATTACTGGGTAGGTTTATGGAAGCCTCCCCTTTTATTTAACAGGAACCTTGGGGAGGGAGGTGGGTGAGGGTGGGGTGACCAGAGCCTTGGACTAGGGGTCAGGAAGCTTGGACTTCAGTCCTATGGTCGGGCTTCAGAGTTGGGAGAGCGGGTTCAGATTTTTGAAAGAATTCAATCAGACCTTCTCTTTAGCTTTATTAATGCAAAAGCATGAGGGCCCCAGACTTAGCAAGGAGCTAAACAAAGGCAATGATATAGGACAAGGACCAGACTGATATAGCCAGAAAACTATCCTGCCTATAGGATGGTGATGTAAGTTTTAAGGTTTCTAAAGGGGGTTGGAGATTTAGGGACAAGATAGGTCTTGCAAGAAAAGGACACCGGATAAGGACAATGAATGACACAAGATAAGGGAGACAAGGGAATTCTTATGAGTGGATGGAAGGAGACAAGGAATTTTAGTGTAAAGGGAGGTTTTGTGGTATTTCAAGATAAGGAGAGACTTTAAGACGCCAGGAAATGAACAACTCAACCCTTAGGGCACCTCTATTTTAGGGGGCCTTTAGAGGATAAACCAGGGAAAGGGCAACTCAACCTTTAGGGCCCTTTTGTATGCACATCACTGTGCTTCCTGACCAGCTCTGGGACCTCCGGCAAGCTAGCTCTCTTCCCAGAGATACTAAAAAGTGGCCTCTTTGTGTCTCCTGTCCCCATGCCCCTTCACAGGCTGTCCCTCCCGCACAGAATGCCCTCCTTTCTACTAGATCACCTCAATAAGCCTCCAGAGGATACACCCTTGCCCTGCCCACCTCGCAAGCAGGTTTTGAAGCATGAAACATTGCAGGAACAGGATCTAATGGCTGTTGTTTTACTCCTAAGCTGCTGTCTGGGGAGCAGGGGTCCCAGGGAGAAGGAGGCCCAGCGCCACAGTGAGGTCTAGAGAGCCAGGGTCCCATTCCATGGTCCTGTGGATGATATCAGTGAGATAAAAGGATTCCCTTTCTAGGGGCCAGGAATCTGGACAGGAGACAGGCGGTGGCCATGTGGAGCACTGTCCCCTGAGGGAGATTCACCCCAGGTCCCTGGGTGGGGGTAGGAAGTGCACCCTCCCCATCCTTCCCTCCATCTTGAGGGCCCGATGACAGAAGATACTAAACAAACATCCTCAGAGCCTCTAACAGGTCCAATGAGATGCTGCTCAGAGACCTGTGTGCATTGTGAGAGGATAAAGCTGTTAAAAAAAAAAAAGCTCAAGATATTTCAAAAGGTTTCCTTTACCTTGGGAGGGAGCCACAGATGAAATTTCAGTCACTAACAATAAGAAAAAGGCACCGGTCTGCCTCTGGAGTGATTGATGAGGGAACACGGAGGGAACATGGCAGTCTGTGGTTTCTCGGGCCCTCCCATGTGTGGGAAAGTGCCTGAGGAGGGAGTGGGAAGGGTCATGTTTCCAAAAGTGATGGTACCAGGAATTTCTTTAGATTTGTTTGTTTGACATTTTGTCTGCAAAATCATTGACATAGGAAACAATGTCAAGGTTGTTGCTTCTGGAGCGAGTCACATCAACAGAAATTCCAATGGACCGAGAAACACAATGGCCCGAGATTCAGCTCAGACTTTATGCAAAGTCCTGGTGCACAGTGCTGGGGATACAGGAGTGAATGATGACAGTGTCCGCCCTCAGGGATCCCAGTGTCCATCAATCAGTCAATCAGTCAATCAGCAAGCAAGCATGGACTGAAAGGTTGCTATTTGCCAGGCATCACGCTACCTAGGTTCTGGGGACTGTTGTGCCACCAGAAAGAAAAACTCAGAAACAGTCGCTAGTCAACAGATTTTTTTTTTTACTGCAAGGGAGATGCACACAGAGTCATATCTGAATAGAAACTCACTTTGATTTTCCCATAGGGTTTCTTTTCAGTTGTTTGGCTAATAGTCAATGGCCCCTCATTCAAAAGTCAATAAATGAAAAAAGAAGCAAAAGTCAGCCCCTGCTCTATAGGAGCTTACAGTCTGAGTATCTACTATTTATTAAAATCTAAGTGCTGGGAAAAGATAGACAAAAGTCGGCTCCTGCCCTCAAGGAGCTCATGGTCTAATGGGGGATGCTGACAGCAAAGAACTATTCACAAATAAATTCAGGACAGGCTAATTTAATAGTGATTAAGGGAGATTGGGTAAGGCTTCCTGTAGAAGCTGGGATTTTAACAGGGACTTGAAGGGTATTCCGTGCATGGGAGAGAGCCAGAGAAAAGGCAGGGAGCTCAAAGATGCAGTGTCTTGTTAATGGAATAGCAAAGAGGCTGGTGTCACTGGATCCTGGAAACATGAATGAGAATATGATGTAAACAGAACTAAAATAAACTAACTGAAAGATAGGAAGGGTTCAGGTTATACAAAATCAAAATCAAAGGTTTCTCTGTTCTGGTAAGTGACACCAAGAAGGTGTAGGAATTTCTGGGAATACAAGAAAACAAATTCATAGTTAGGGAAAGTAATAAGCATTTACATAGCACCTACTATGTGCTAAGCACCTTAAAACTATTATCTCCTTCATCCTCACAACAACCCTGGAGGTGGGTGCCATTATTATCCCATTTTACATATTATCAATTATACATGCTCAATCATGAAAAAGATTACCATATTAGTGTGAAAGAAGACCCAGACCAGGAAAGGGGAGGGGGGAGGAAACAATGAGAAAAGGTACAGAAAGTGAAAAGTAGTTTGCTCTGTTCTATATTCAGACTCCATCAGTTCTTTCTCTGGAGGCAGATAGCATTTCTCATCATGAGTCCTTTGGAATCATCTTGAATCATCGTACGGCTGAGAATAGCTAAGTAATTCACAGCTGATCAACATAGAGTATTACTGTTGCTGTGTACAATGTTCTCCTGGTTCTGCTCACTTCACTTTACATCTGTTCATATAAGTCTTCACAGGGAACAATCTCTTTCAAAAGATAACGTGGCTAATAGTGAACATTTTTTTTTTCTTACCAAAGGCAAAATGTAAGTCTATATATTCTACAGATCGCAACAACATAAATGGAAAGAACAACCACTAAAAAAAAAAAAAATCAAAAGCGAATGTTGCAAAGTTGTAAATAACAAACTTGGTTCAAAGAAAGATATAGGAGAAGATATCCCCATCCCAACCTTTCACAGAGATGGTAGTGCCATATGTTGTACATTGCAAATATTTTCAGATTTTTTTTGTTGTATTGATTGGTTATGGTAATTGCTTTCCTCTCTTTTTTTTAAATTAAAAAATACTATTTAATATATGAGAGTAGCTAGGTGGTACAATGGATAGAATGCCAAGCTTTGAGTCAGGAAGACCTGAATCCAAATCTGGCCTCAGACACTTATTAACTGCATGACTCTGGGCAAACCACTTAACACTGCTTGACTCAGTTTCCTTATTGTAAAGAGAGTTGGAGAAGGAAAGAGCAAACCACTCTAGTATCTTTGCCGAGAAAACCTCAAACAGGGTCACAAAGTGTCAGACACAAATGAATAACAGAAACATTTAATATATGGAATGACTCTTTGGAAGGGGGAAAGAGAGGGATGCTAGGGAAAATTATGGTGATAATAAAAGACATTCTTTTAACAAAAAAATTAAGTGACGGGATGGGACTTGATCTTTAAGGTCCCTTCCACCCTGAAATTTATGATCCTACAATAACTGGGGAGGGTAGAGATACCAGTAGCTGGGGAATCTGGAAAGGCTTTATGTAGCAGATGGCACATAAGTGGAGCTTTGAGATCCAGAGATGAGGAGGGTGGGCATCCTAGGTATGGAGGAGACAGTCTGAGGACAAAGGAGATCAGATATCATGTGTGAAGAAAATTAAGAAGACCATTTGTACTGAATTGTAGAGTGTGTGAAGGAGAGTTACATATAATAAAACTAGAAAAGTACTTAGGAATCAGGTGTGAAGGGTTTTGAATGCCAGAGTTTACATTTGATCCTAGACATCATAGGGAGCCACTAGAATTTACTGAGTAAGGGAATGTTGTAGTAAGACTTATACTTTAGGAAAATAACTTTGATACCTGTGTGGCAGATGGATTGAAGAGGAAGGGGACTACACATGAATTGTGGCCATATGACTATAGAGAAGGGGACAGGTATTAAATATGCTTGCACGGGATTGAGTGAGAGTAAAGAGTTAAGGATGACACTGAGTTCGCAAACCTGAGTGACTAGAAGGATGTTAGGAACCTCAACAAATAGTGAAGACCAGAAGAAGGGAGACTTTGGAGGGAAAGATAATGACTTCTGTTTGGATATGTTGGATTCAAGATACCTATTGATCATCCATTTTGAAGTGCCTAGTGGGCAGATGGATGATGTGATTCAGGAGAGAGTTTAGGGGTGCATATATAGACCTAGAAGTCATCTTGGGAGTTGATAATTAAATCCACGGGACCTGATGAGGTCAAAGTGTGAAAGTATAGAGGGAGAAGGGAAAAAACATAGCTAGCATTTATACAGCCCCTTAAGGTTTGCAAAGCACTTGACAAATACAATTTCATTTAATCTTCACAACAACCCTGAGAGGTAGGTGCTATTTTTATTTCCATTTTTACAGATAAGGAAACTGAGGCAGGCAAAGGTTAATTGATTTGTCCAAGGTCAAAAACACATATAAGAGGTGTGATATGGATAATGATCCAGCAAAAACAAACAAACAACCACTGAGAAGATGCCAAGCAAGTATGGGAGGAACCTAGAGAAAGTAAGTTAAAGAAAAACAAGAGAGGAAAAGTTCTCCAGGAGGAAGGATGAGGGAGAGAGGAATCATCATCATCAAATCAAAAAGGATGAGGTTATTTATATAAATACAATATTTATAGCAGCTCTCTCTGTGGTGGCAGGGGACTGGAAACTGCAGGATGCCCATCAGTGAGGAATGATCGAACAAGTTGTGGTATATGATTGTGGTGGGATATTACTGTGCTGGAAGAAATGATGAGGTTGTTGATTTTAGAAAAAACACGAATAGACTTGCATGAAATAATGAAGAGTGAAATGAGCAGAATCAAGAGAATGCTGTATACAGTAACAGCAACACTGTTTTTTTAAGCAATTGGGGTTAAGTAACTTGCTCAAGGTTACACAGCCAGTTATTTCTGGGTGAGTGCTAAATGTCTGAGCCTGGATTTGATCCCAGGTCATCCCGACTCTGGGGCCGGTGCTCTTACTCGCTGTGCTACCTGGCTGTCCCCAGGGAGTGATTTCTTAAACAGAAAACACCAGTCAGAAGCCTGTAGGCAACAGGAAAGGGTGTCTCCAGAAAAACCAACTTCAGCACAGTTGGACAAAGTTACAGAATAACTGGGGAAGTTAGGTGGTACAGTGGACACATCACTGGTCCTGGAGTCAGGAAGATCTGAGTTCAAGTTCAGACTCAGACATTTACTAGCTGTGTGACCCTGGGTGAGTCACTCAACCCTGTTTGCCTCAGTTTCCTCATCTATCAAATGAGCTGAAAAAGGAATGGCAAACTACTTGAGTATCTCTGCCAAGAAAACCCCAGATAGGGAGTAGAAACATGACCTTCAAGCGGCTCCGGCTTCCACCTTCCCCAATCAATGTAAAAAGGGGACTCTGAACAAATTTTGAAGCTGTAGAACCCACAAAGTGACACAGAGAAGCTAACCTCCCACTGAGGACAGCCAGGCAGGCCAGCAGAAATTGGCCAGTGCATCATTCTGGGAGCTGAGCCTAGCCCCATGCCCTGAGGTTTTAGCCTCAGGGTGGGCCTGACCAGCCACCCCTGGAGGGACTCCAGATCAGCAGCAGCTGTGGCAATCCAGAATTATCAACACATAGATATGAAGGACAAAGTGAGAGGTCAGTGCAGTCTGGACTTTGGGACCCAGTAAGTGGGAGCGCATGGCTTTTGCCCCCAGGGCAAGAAGCCGTTGAGATGCCCGGCACAGCCAGCCAGCGCCATGTGGCAGCTTTAGCTCCTGGCCTGCAGAGTGTAGGGGGACCAAGTGACCAGTATGAGGCGTAATCGCTCTTGCTTTAACCTGCTTGGATCTGGATTGCAGTCTAGGGTGGAGGTCCTGGGGTGCATGACCAACTTGCCAGAGCGTGTGGAGTCCTCAGAGAGGGCACCCATCTAATACCTCCAGCAGCTGAGAAAACCCCAGAGTTTGGGATGAAAGGTCCCCTGTCTGGTGGCAGAGTCCTACTGTGGCAAAAAGCCCAAGGGTCAAGTGACTGAGGGGCGACATGACCAGGCGAAGGAAGCAAAGCACAGAAGATTCCAACATTAGACCCCTATTTTGGGTACAGAAAGGAGCAAAGCATGGAATAGGAGGAAGACAGTGAAGTCAGAGCTCCTGCACCAAAAGCTTCAAAGGAAAATGCAAGCTGTTACAGGCCATAGAGGACCTTAAGAAGCAGATAAGAGAAATGGAGGAAAAATTGGGAAGAGAAATGAGAACAATACAAGAAAATTATGAAATGAGAATCAACAGCCTGACTGAGGAAAATACCACCTTAAAAAATAGACTAACTGAATTGACAAAAGAGGCTCAAAAAAGCAATGAGGAGAAGAATGCCTTGAAAAGCCGAATTTGCCAGATGGAAAAAGAATCTCAAAAGCTAAATGAGGAGAATCATTCTCTCAGATTTAGAATGGAGCAAAGGGAAGCTAGTGACTTTATGAGAAATCAAGATGATGTTAAACAGATCCAAACAAATGAAAGAATAGAAGGCAATGTGAAATATCTCATGGGAAAAACCACTGACTGGAAAATAGATCCAGGAGAGATAATTTAAAAATTATTGGACTACCTGAAAGCCATGATCAAAGAAAGAACCTAGAAATCATCCTCCAAGAAATTCTCAAAGAAAATTGCCCTGATGTTTTAGAACCAGAGGGCAAAATAGAGGTTGAAAGAATCCACCAATCACCTCCTAAAAAAGATCCCAGAAAGAAAACATCTAGGAATATTATAGCCAGGTTCTGGAATTCCCAGATCAAGGAGAGAATATTATGAGCAGCCAGGAAGAAATAGTTTGAATATTGTGGAAACACAATCAGGATAACCCAGGATCTGGCAGCTTCTACACTGAGGAGTGAAAGGTCCTGGAATAGGATATTCCGGAGGGCAGAGGAGCTGGGATTAAAACCAAGAATCACCTACCCAACAAAACTGAGTATCATGTTTCAGGGGAAGATATGGTCATTCAGTGGAATAGAGGACTTTCAAGCATTCTTAATGAAAAAACCAGAGTTGAACAGAAAATTTGACATTAAGATACAAGAAGCAAGAGAAGCTTGAGAAGATAAACAGGGAAAAGAAATCATAAGGAACTTATCAAAGTTGAACTATTAATATTCCTACATGGAAAAATGATAATTGTAACTGATGAAACTTTTCTCAGTATGAAAATAGTTGAAGGGAACAGAAATATATATATGTTTATATCAGAGGGTATATGGGCATATGAATACATATGTGAATGTGTATATATGTTTACAGGTATACATAGATAGAGGGCACAGGACCAATTTAATAGGAAGGGATGATACTTAAAAGGTGAAATTAAGAGGTGAGAGAGGAATATAATGAGAGGAGATGGAGAGAGACAGAATGGGGTAAACTATCTCATATAGAAGAGGAAAGGGAAGATGGTTACAATGGAGGGGAAGACTAGGAAGGCAGAAGGGAATGGATCAACCTTATTCTCATTAAATTTGGCTCAGGGAGGGAATGACATACATACTAAATAGCGTATCTCACCCTACAGGAGAGTAGGGGGGAAAGGGATGAGAGGGGGGATGATGGAAGGGAGGGCAGGCTTGGGGAGAGGGAAGTTGGAAGCACTCACTTTTGAAAAGGGACAGGATCAAAGTAGAGAATAGAACAAGTGGGTGATGGGATAGGAGGAAGGGAAAAATAGTCTTTTACAATATATCTACTATGTTAATGTTTTGCATTAGCTACACATGTACAACCTATACTCAACTGCTTATCTTCCCAGTAAGGGTGGGTGACAAGGGAGGAAGGGAATGAATCTGGAATTCAAAGTTTTAAAATCAAATGTTTAAAATATATAGTGTATATATATACATATATATACACACTATTATTAATACTATTTTACATGTAATTGGGAAAGAAGATATACAGGCACTGGGGCATAGGGATCCACCATACACTACTGGAAAAGTCGAAGAGGGTATGGGAGAAGATATGGGAGAGGACAGATTGGAGGAGGGGATATCCTGTGGGATTGCTATTTTGGGTTGGTGGGTAGGGGAAAAATGGAGAGAAAATTTGTAACTCAAAATCTGGTGGAAACTAATGATGTAAATCATAAGTTAATAAAGCATTTGAAAAATGAAAAAAAAAGAGGGGATGATAGAAGGGAGGGCAAATTGGGGGAGAGGGTAGTTGGAAGCAAATACTTTTGAAAAGGGATAGGGTCAAAGAATAAAATAGAATAAATGGGGGATGGGATAAGATGGAGGGAAATATAGTTAACCTTTCACAATATAACTACTATGGAAATGTTTTGCCTAACTATACATGTACCACCTATATTAAATTGCTTGTCTTTCCAGTAGGGGTGGAGGAGGTAAGAAGAGAAAGAATCTGGAAATCAAAATTTTAAAAACAAATGTTAAAAAAATTTTTTATATGCAACCAGGAAATAAGATATAATAAACAATGGGGTATAGAAATCCACCTTGCCCTATAAGAAAGTAAAGGATGGGGGAGAACGTAAGAGAGAACAGATGGGAGGAAGGGGTATTCAGCAGGCTTACTATCTTGGAGTAGGGAGTAGCAGAGAGACGGGAAGAAAATTTGTAACTCAAAATCTTGTGGAAAAGAATGTTGGAAACTAAAAAATAAATAAATAATTAAGAAAAAAGAAAAGAAAACATCAGATTTCTTTTTCAATGAGCTAATCAGTTTTGCTGCGGTATTTTTCCTCTTCTTAAAAATAAAAGTTTTGATGAGGGATGGCTCACTGGAAACAAATCCAGGAGATTTTTTTTTTGCAGGGGGGAAGGGCAGGGAAGTTGGGGTTAAATGACTTGCCCAAGGTCACATGGCTAGTAAGTGTTAAGTGTTTGAAGCCAGATTTGAACACAGGTCCTTCTGACTCCAGGACTTGTGCTCTATTAAGAGATTTTTTAAAAAATACAAATAAAAAAAAGAAACTGAATGGTGTAAAATTATAATGACCAAACTTAGCCTCACAGGAGAGAAGAGGGGAAGAAGATACCTCTCCCCCTGCTTTGTAAAAGTGGAAAGCAATAGGTGTGTGTAATGGGAATGCAAATTTGGAAGATCTTCCCTGCCCCTAGGCTAAAGTGCACCTGAAGCCTGGGGTGGGAGGCTTGTTTTTCAGTAGATACTTTTTGATTGGCCAGTGGGTCCAAAAGGTTGTTATATTCTCTGAGCCAGGAGAAGGCTATATAAGCCCTGATGTGTAGCTTTGTTTTGGGGGCTCACTTTGAGAAGTGTTCTGTGATTTGATATGGATTCTGGGAAACCGTTGTCCTGAGCCACCCCCCCCACACACACACACACTTTGAAAAACCCAGATGTTGATTTGGTATGGATGTAATGGTTGGACAGTTTGGAAAGCTGTCTACTTGATCTGTTTCTGTCTTGATAATTCTGTCTGTGTACTTTGAAGTTCAGGGTGCTGACCTTTTCCCCTGAACAAGGTAAACGATATATGTCTGACTGATTAAAGTAAGCTTGTTAACCCATTTTGAGTTGCTTTCCTTTAACAAAGCAGATCCAAGAACCTGTGCTGGCAGCAAACCCTGAGGACGCTTGGGGTGCTTGCTGCTACAGTGTGCAACACTAAGAAGTTTTTAAGTGCAGGCTAGTTTTGCCCAACTACTTTTCCCCCCTCTTTTTTGTTCTTTGTTAATAAAGGATGGCTCTCTGGGAGGGGAAAAGGGGTGCATTAGGAAATATAGGTGATCCAAAAACAACAGATACCAATAAAGTTTATTTTTAAAAAGTCCTCCCCACCCAAATACACAGAAGAAAACAAGCACAAGAAAAAGGCCTGAAGGGGACACAGATTAACTTTGTTACTACTGTGCAAAATGCAATATACATTCATAAAATATATTTTAAATTTCAAATGTGTAGTTAAATTTTGATTATATCAAATTTAAAAAGTTTTTTTCACAAAACCAATGCAGCTAAAATTAGAAGAAAAGCAGGAAACTGGGGAGGGGGGAGTCTTTGCAGCAAGTTGATCTGATAAATGTCTCATTTCTCAAATATATAGGAAACTGAGCCAAATTAATAAGACTAAACTCTGTTCCTCAATTAATAGATGATCAAAGGATACGAACAGGCTGTTTGTAGAGGAAGAAATCAAAGGTATCAATAGTCATATAGAAAAATTCTCCAAATCACTAATAATTAGAGAAATGAGAATTAAATGAACTTGGAGGGCTACTTCACACCAATCAGATTGGCTAAAATGGCAGAAAAGCAAAATGACATATGCTAGAAAAGATGTGGGAAAATAGGTACATTAATGCACTGCTGGTATAGTTGTGAATTGGTATAACCATCCTAGAAAGCAATACAGAACTATGCCTAAAAAAGTTATCTGATTTGGATCCCCCTACTAGGTTTGTTTTCTAGAGAGATCAAAGAAAATGGGAAGGGGCAGCTAGGTGGTACGGTGAGTAAAGTGCTGGCCCTGGAGTCAGGAGAGCCCGAGTTCGTTTCCGGCCTCAGACACTTAATACCCACACAAAAAAACTAGCCGTGTAACCTTGGGCAAGTTACTTAACCCCAATTGCCCTCCAAAAGGCAAAAAAAAAAAATGGGAAAGGATCTATATGTGCAAAAATATTTATAGGAACACTGTGTATGTGGCGGGGGGCAAAGAATTGGAAAATGAAGGGATGTCCATTAATTGGGGAATGGTTGAACCAGTTATGGTGCATAAATGTGATGGAATACTATTGTGCTATAAGAAATGATATAGGAGATGGTTTCAGAAAAATCTGGAAAGACATATATGAATTAATGGAAAGTGAAGTGAGCAAAACCAGGAGAACATTCTATACAGTAGCAACAATATTGTAATGATAACCAACTGTGAAAGACCTTAGTAACTCTTATAAACACAGTGACTAACCACAATACCAAAGGTCTCATTATAAAACAGTCTATCCACCTCCAGACAGAAAGCTGATAGATTCAAAGTAGAGACTGAAACACATTCCTTCCTTCCTTCCTTCCTTCCTTCCTTCCTTCCTTCCTTCCTTCCTTCCTTCCTTCCTTCCTTCCTTCCTTCCTTCCTTCCTTCTTTCTTTCTTTCTTTCTTTCTTTCTTTCTTTCTTTCTTTCCTTCTTTCTTTCTTTCTTTCACATGAGTAATATAGAAATTTATTTTGCATGACTTCATAGTTGGAATAGATGTTTTATTTCTTACCTTCTCAGTGGCTAGGTATAAAGAAAATCTAAAACTGAAAATGAAATAAAATTGAAAGAAAAATGTGTCAAAATAAAAACCCATTTCTGGAATGTATTGTACAAAAAAGGCATAAAATATATGTCATCACGAACAATGACATTTGGCATGAGTGCATATTCTTTTTAAAGAAATTTTATTTATTTATTTTTAGTTTTCAACATTCACTTCCATAAGATTTTGAGGTCTAAATTTTCTCTCCCCTTCTTTCCCTCTCCCCTCTCAAGACAGTGTGTACTCTCTACAAATACATTCATATTAAGCATTTTTTCTTATTAGTCATGTTGTAAAGAAGAATTAGAACCAATGGGAGGAACCACGAGGAAAAAGAAACAAAAAAATAAAAAAAGAGAGCAGATAATGTGCTTCCATCTGCATTCAGACTCCATAGGTCTTTCTCTGGATGTAGATGGCATTTTCCATCATGAGTCTTTTGAAGTTGTTTTAGATCATTGCATTGCTGAGAAGAGCTAAGCCTATCAAAGTTAGTCATCACACAATGTTGCTGTAACTGTGTACAAAGTTCTCCTGGTTCTGCTCACCTTACTCATCATCAGTTCATGTAAGTCTTTCCAGGTTTTTCTGGAATCTGACTGCTCATCATTTCTTATAGCACAAGAGTATTTCATTACATTCATATGCCACAACTCGTAAAGCCATTCCCCAATTGATGGGCATCCCCTCAATTTCTAATTCTTGGCCACCACAAAAAGAGCTGCTATAAATATTTTTGTACATGTGGGTCCTTTTCCCATTTTAACGATTTCTTTGGTATACAGACCTAGAAGTGATATTACTGGCTGAAAGGGTATGCACAGTTTTATAGTCCTTTGGGCATAGTTCCAAATTGCTCTCCAAAATGGTTTGATCAGTTTACAACTCCACCAATAAGTGCACATTCTTTTAAAAAGAACTTTTGAAATGATAAAACCTAGATTCATCCCATCTCCTCCAGCAGAATGTCCCTTTATTATCTCCACTCTCACTTATTTTCAATCTTTTTTTGTCTACTGGCTGCTTCCCTACTGCCTACAAGCATGCACACCTTTCCCCCATCCTGAAAAGAAAAACCTCTCATTTGATACTTCCTTCTCAGATAACCATACAGGCATAAACAGAGATATTGTGGGTTTAGTTCCTGAAAATAAACATTGCAACATATCTTGAATATTCCCCCTTCTTTCCTCTAACACAGCCACCATTCTGACCTTTATCTCTTCAATCCTTGACTATTGCAATGGACAGACCTTGGCAACAGATCGGATGGGGGGAGAGGGAGGGGAGAGAGATAATGAGGCATTGAGGATGACACCCAGGCTGTAAGCCTGAGGGACTGGGAGGATGGGGTGTTCTATCAGGCTTTGGAATGAAAAGACAATGAATTCAGTTTGAGTCATACTGAGTTTGAGAAGTCTACTGGGCTTCAAGAGGTAGAGATGTCTGATAAGCATTGGGAGATGTGAGGTTAGGGATGGAAGTAAATTTGGGAGGCAAGTAGGGCGGTGGATAGAGGGCTGGGCTCTGTGTCCATTCAGTTTTCTCATCTGTAAAGTGGGAATAATGATAACATCTTTGTGTCAGGATCAAATGAGATACTATTTGAAAAAAAATTGGCACAAAAAAATTAAAAGTAGTCAGACATGACTGAATTTTTTTTTTTTGCCTTTTGGAGGGCAATTGGGGTTGAGTAACTTGCCCAAGGTTACATGGCTAGTTTTTGTGTGTGTGTGTTAAGTGTCTGAGGCCGGAACCGAACTCAGGTCCTCCTGACTCCTGGGGCGGGCACTTTACTCACTGCGCCACCTACGTGCCCCTGAAAATTATTGAAAAATAACAAAAATTCCAGGCTCACTGTGCCACCTAGCTACCCCCAGAGTCAGGAAGACCTGAATTCAAATCCCACCACAGACACTGACTAGCTGTATGACCCTGGCCAAGTAACTTACCCTATTCTATCCAGTTTCCTCATCTGTAAAATGGGAATAATAGCACCTTCCTCTTGGGATTAAATGAGATAATATTTGAAAAACAACTGGCAGAAAAAGTAAAAATGAATAAATAAAATTTAATTTCATAAACAAGAAAAAACTGGCACCTATAGAATGTTTTTGAGAGGTTTCCTTCCTTGATGGTTTTCCTTTGTTATAAGGGAATGTCCAAATGTTAGAGCAGTAATCAAGAAATGACTCATGTACAAAGACATCAGCAGAATAATGGAAAAGATAAAAATAATCTTTCGAAACGATGTATCATAAAACCCAAAAGGGGTTAATGTTGTGTGGATTCTCCCTCCCAAGATAATAGAATTCTGTAAACTATAGCGAGTAAACTTGACTTCAATTCCTGGAATCATCCAACAATTTTTTTGTTACAAGAAAAGTTAATGAACTTCTAGAAACTGAAGCTGGGTTTCCAGGAAAGCAGCTATCTTAATCAAGAACAAGTCATGCCGAGCTAGTTGGGTTCCTTTTTTGTCACTGAGTTACTGTTAGGTCAGGGGAATGAAGTCAATAAGAATTTATATAAGATTTTTAAAAATTAAATTAAGATTAAATTAAATTTAAATACATTTTTAAATTAAAAAATATTGGTAAATATATTTCTACATCACCTTCATTTCAAAATATGTTGTTGTTATTGTTGCTGAGTCATTTTTCAGTTGTGTATGATTTTTTTGTGACTTCACTTGGGTTTTTCTTGGCAAAGATACTGGAGGGGTTTTCCATTGCCTTCTCTAGCTCATTTGACAGATGAGGAAATTGAGGCAAATAGGGTTAAGTGACTTGCCCAGGGTCACACAGCTAGTAAGTATATAATGAAGTGGTTTTCCATTTCCTTCTCCAGCTAGTTTTACAGATGAGAAAATTGAGACTAAGTGACTTGCCCAGGATCACCCAACTAGTAAGTATCTGAGGTCAGATTTGAACTCAGGGAGATGAGTCAGCCTGACTCCAGGCCTGGCACTCTATCCCCTGCACCTCCTACCTGTGCAAGATGGAGAGATGTAACCAAATGATAGTACATTTAGGTGGGTTCAAGACTGGTTGAGGAGTTACACTCAAAAGTTAATAGTTCAGCTTCACCTGTATAGAAGTATATTTAAAAACCTCCTTCTTGGTTTTTCTAGAAACTTAAGGAATAATATTTCTCCAATTTACAATCCTCTCCAGACTTATCCCTTTAGGAAAGTGGGGAGAACAGAAACCATGGCCTTCCTTTGAAATGGTGCAGAGAATCTAAGTTGACCTTTGTCTAATGAGATCATTGCCACCTCAAGCCCTAACGTCATCAGCACCAGGTAATATCTGCTTTCCTTTTCAAGATTAGATTATTGCTCAAAGTTAGGAACTCAACAATCCTTCAGGGTTGTGGTTCAGAAAGGAGTTGAGCAGTGACTATCCTGAAATATTCATCCAAATCTGTATTTTAGCCTTTTTTGGTCTTGTGGAGGATCCCTATGTTACCCCATATTCTCTTAGGACAGAGAAGGCATGTAAGAGGGCAAGGCAGGGGAGGAGGGGGAACTGTGCCGGTTTAGACATCTCTTTCTTTCCAAGCTAGTTGATTTGGTTATAGATTAATGGTAATTAATGCAATAAATTCAATAAAATTATTTCTAGCAGACATGAGCCTAATTTTTTCTTTGACACTCAAGGGCCTCTATATATGGCTTCATGGCCCAAAACTTCATTACCTACCAGCTCTTAGGTGACACAATAAGATAGAACTCTCAGCACAGAGCTAGGAAGACCTGAGGTCAAATTTGACCTCAGATACTAACTGAGCGACCCTGGGCAAGTCACTTAACCTGTTTGCCTCAGTTTTCTATAGGATAATAGTAGCACCTACATTCTGGGTTGTTGTGAGGATCAAATGAGATAATGTATAATTTTAAAAATTTATTATGTGTTTATTTCAACGTTCTTTTCTTTTAAAATTTTAAGTTCTAAATTCTCTCCCTCTCTCCTACTCCTTCCTACACCCACTGTGAAAGTGAGATGATATCAATTCCATATGTGAAATCACACAAAATATATTTCCGTATTAGCTATATTTTTTTTAAGCAAGAAAAATAAAGTGAGAAAATTATACTTCACTTTGCAGAGTTCATCAGTTCTCTGGAGGTAGATAGCATTTTTTCATCATGGGTCCTTCGGAATTGTCTTGGATTATTGTATTGATCAGAGTAGCCAAGTCTTTCACAGGTAATCATCATTACAACGTTGCTGTTACCATGCACAGTGACCTCCTGGCTCTTCTCTCTTCACTTTGCATCAGTCCATATAGGTCTTGCCATGTTTCTCTGACACCCCACCCCTTGTCATTTTCTATAGCATAATAGTACTCCATCCCAACCACATGCCACAACTCATTCAGCCATTCCCCAGTTGGATCTGAGATAGTATCTGTAAGGTGTTTAGCATAGTGCCCGGTACATGGTAGGTGCTATATAAAAATTATTATAATCCAAAGTCTTTAACTTGACATTTAAGGTTCTGGACAATTCCACCAGGGCCTAAGCTCATAGGAGAAGAATAGCTCTGGGCTTAAAGGAGCTGGGTTCAAATCCTAGTCTATGGGACTTTGGGTAAGTCACTTAACTGCTCTAGGCCTCTGTTTCCTCATCTGTAAAATGAGGAGCCTCCAAGATCCCTTTCAGCTTTAGATCTAGGCTCTTAAGACCTCATTTCATCCCACTTCCCTTCATAAACTACATTTTAGAAAACTGGACCACTAGCTGTTCCCCAAAGCACAATCTCCATCTCCTGCCTCCCTGTCTTTGCATTCTGTCTCCCATTCATGGAATGCTCTCTCCTCACTTTGATGCTCAGAATCCTTGCTTTCTTTCTAAGGTCAGAGCAAGTACCACCTCCTCCACGAAGCCTTCCCTGATTTCCCCAACTGTGATGGATCCTTCCTCTATTTTATTCCTTCCTTCCTTCTTTCCTCCTTCCCTCCCTCTCTCCCTTCCTTCCTTCCTTCTTTTCTTTCTTTCTTTCTTTCTTTCTTTCTTTCTTTCTTTCTTTCTT
>NW_027185588.1:6705197-6744044 GCF_028583685.1 Petaurus breviceps papuanus | reverse complement strand
CTCCCTCCCTCCCTCCCTCCCTCCCTCCCTCTCTCTCTCTCTCTTTCTTTCTTTCTTTCTTTCGTTTCCATTTTAAGATTTTTATTTTGACTGTGTACTTTTTTCCAATATATAATCCTATTTTCCCCTAATTATATGTTAAAACAAGTTTTAAACATTTTAAAAAAGTTTTGAGTTCCAAATTCTATCCCTCCCTTCCCTCCCCCCTCCCTAAGATGGTAAGTAATCGGATATAGGTTATACATGTGCAATAATATAAAATATTTCCATATTAGCAATTTCATACAAGAAGATTCAAATAAAAGAATAAATGAAAAAAAGAAAGTAAAAAATGCAGGCTTCAGTCTGCATTCAGACAATATCAGTTCTTTCTCTGGTGGTGGACAGGATGCTTCATCATTGGTTCTTTGGGATTGTCTTGGATCATTGTATTGCTAAGAATAGCTAAGTCATTCACATTCTTCATCGTACAGTATTGCTGTTACTGGGTTTAAGTCTTGTCTAGCTAGAGAAGCGAGGCCTGGGAAACAGAATGGGATAAAGTAGGATCAGGCAAAAGCCAACTGCTTCTTTTATGTCTGATTTCCTTTTGTTCTTCTTCTGTTTCGAATTCTCATCCGCTGGGTGTCTTTCAGCCTCTTCAAAAGGAAAGAGCATAAAATCAGAATTCATCTCCTGCTCGTCCTGTTTTGAGGACTCTCTAGGGTGGGGAATCTATGGCTTTGAGGCCACATGTGGCTCTCTAGATCCTCAAGGGCAGCCCTTTGACTGAATCCAAACTTCATGCACTAGAGCCTTTGGGGGTGTTCTGCTATTTCTAGGACTCATGGGCTTCCATGCCTTTCCAAGGAAGCTGGTTGATGGTGGCGATGGCGCTGGTGTTGGTAGGTATATCCTTCCTCAATTTTCTTTCCACTCTAGTTATTTGTTGACATGATGTCTTCAGGGAAATGACTAGGTATTGTCTTTGACTCCTTACTCCCTCTTACCCCCCACCCAATCAATGGCCAAGTCCTGTTGTTTCTACCATTTTTTCTTTTTCGAGGGGGGAAGGCAGGGCAATTGAGGTTAAGTGACTTGCCCAAGGTCACACAACTAGTTAAGTGTCAACTGTCTGAGGCCAGATTTGAACTCAGGTCCTCTTGACTCCAGGGCCAGTGATCTATTCACTGTGACACTTAGCTGCCCCTGTTTCTACCTTTCCTTATCATCATTACATACATTCCCTTCTCTTCTCTGACCCTACCACTACCTGGTGCAGGTTCTCATCACCTCACACCTGAACTATTGCAATAGCCTACTGGTCAGCCTCCCTGCCTGAATCTCTTCTCACTCCAATTCATCATCACCCTCCTCTTCATCCTCCTCCTCCTCTTCCTTGCCACCATGATCATAGATAGCATTTATATATCACACTTTAAGGTTTACAAAGTGGTTTATAAATATCTCATTTGATTATTTTTAATGGATGTGAGAATTTCTATATTTTCTTTTTCTCCATTTAATAGTATTTTATTTTTTTCAATTACATGTAAAGATAGTTTTCAAAATTCACTTTTGTAAGATTTTGAGTTCTGAATTTTTCCTCCCTCCCTCTCTCCCTCCCTCCCCTTCCACCTCCCCAAGATGGCATGCTATCAATCTGATGTAGGTTGTACGTGTAGAATCTTATTAAACACACTTCCACATTAGTCATGTTGTGAAAGAAGAATCAGAAGAGAAGGGGGGAAACCATGAGAAAGAAAAAACAAAAGAAAGAGAGAAAATGCTATGCTTCGGTCTGCATTCAGACTCTTTCTCTGTATGTGGATGGCATTTCCCATCATGAGTCTTTTGGAATTGTCTTGGATCCTTGCATTGCTGAGTAGAGCTAAGTCGATCACTGCACAATGTTGCTGTGACTGTGAACAGTGTTCTCCTGGTTCTGCTCACTTCTCATTGGATTCTCACAATTTTATGAGGTAGGTGCTATTATTAGCCCTGTTTTACAGATGAGGAAACTGAGGCAGATGAAAGTTTAAGTGGCTTGCCCTGATCATTCAGCTAGCAAGTGTCTGAGGTCAGATTGGAACTCAAGTCTTCCTAACTCCAGGTTCAGCCTTCAATCTATCCTCTACTCAGTTGTCAAATTGGTCTTCCCTAAGATGCATATCTGACCACATCACACACCCTTATTCAATAAACTCCAGTGACTCCCTATTACTTCTAGGGCCAAACAGAAAAAGCTCGGGTTTAGAAAGCTCTTCATCACCCACCCTTCCCAGCCTCTCAGGCTTTTTATACCTCGCTTCCCTCCCCAGTCTCTGAAGTCCAGTAACATGTCCTCCTTGCTATTCTTGAGGCCAACATTCCATCCCCTCTGCCTGGACAATCCTTTCTTCCTAGCTCCCCTGACTTCTTTCAAGTATCAGTTATAGTTCCACATCCTCTAGGAATCCTCTATCCCTCTTCTTTTCCTTTGAAGCAATTGGAGTTAAGTGACTTGCCCAAGGTCACACAACTAGTAAGTATCTGAAGTCCAATTTGAACTCAAGTCCTCTTGATTTCAGGCCTGGTGCTCCATCCACTGCACCACCTAGCTGTCCCTCCCCCTTCTTAATCCTAGTTCCTTCTCTCTGAGTCTACTTCCAATTTACTCTCCCATCTATATCTACAAACAAGAGTTTGCACACAGTTGTTTACACCTTGTTTCCTCCGTTAGCTTGTGAAGTCCTCCAGAATAGGGACAAATTTTGGTTGTGTTATGTTGTGTTGGGGGGGGGCTTTCTTTGTATTTCCATCACTTAGCATATAGTAGGTACTTAATAAATGCTTGCCGACCAACTGTGCCTCCATCTTGGGGAGAGCCCAAGACAAGCCAACTTTCACTCCCCTCCTGGCTCTGCTTCTGGATTTCCAGGCTTCACTCTACACCCCTAGTGGATACCCCTCCCCTTTTCGGTTTCCTTTTATCTGTCGTCTTCCCCTGGTTGGAGAAGGAGGGGAAGTGAATAAGTATGTAGACAGTGCCTACTGTGTGCCCGGCTCTTTACAAACATCATCTCACTTGATCCTCTCAACAATCCTTCAAGGTAGGAGCCATTATTAGCCCATTTTTAACTGAGGCACAGAGGTTAAATGACCTGTCCAGGGCCACCCAGCTGCCAGCCAGACATCAAGGTGATGTCTCAACTTGCAAGTGAGTTGGATTTAAGTGAGGCAAAGCCTGGGAAAGTCACCAGCCTCACTTTCTCCTCCAGAATCACCTGAGTCCAGTGGCAAGACATGGGTCAGGACAACTGGAGATGGCCCCAGAGGCAGTGGGACACAGCTAAGTAAACATCTGAAGCCAGATTGGAACTCGGTTCTTCCTGAGTCCAGGCCCAGGGACTGCATCACCAACTGCCTCCGGAACATAAGCCCCTTGAGGACAGTGATTATTTTTCTTTTTGCTTGTACTTGTATCCTCAGGGTATAGTACAGGGTCCAGCAAACAGTAAGTGCTTAATAAATGCTTGTTGGAGGAGAGACGGTGGTGGGGTCTGACCTGACTTATTCTGCTTGATACTAGGGGGCAGAACCAAGAGCTGGGGGGTGGAAATTGCAAAGGTAGATTTAGGCTTGTCTTCAGAAAAAACAAACAAACAAAAAAGACCCCAAATTTGTGAATGTTTAGAGCTACCAAAAAGTGAACTGGACCACAGGCAGGTGTGGGGAGTGTTCCTCATCCCTGGAGCGCTTCAGGCAGAGACTGGACAAACATTCATTGGGACTTTTGGATATCGGTCAGACCAGCCATCCTCTGGGGCTTCTTCCCCCTCTTGTCAAGGGTGGGCATCTCCTATTTGGTTCAATTCCTTTTGCTCTGGCCTTGCCCTCCCTGTGGGCTTCCGGTATCTCCTCCACAATCTTCCTGCCTTATTCCCTAGCTCCCTTCTCTTGGGCCTCTCTGGCCCTGTAGCCACACTGGCCTTGGCCCCTAAGGTACCCCTTGTTCCTCCTTCCCAGGCATTGAGTCCAATCAGATCTCCCAGGACTGCCTCCAGGGACTCTGCAGCTGCGGGTGAAGGGGGGGAGGTGGTGGGTGAGGAGGGGAAAGCCTGGGGAAGGACTATAAGAGCAGGGAGCTCTCATTGGAGCAGGGATCCACCCTCACCCTCTTCTGACCCTGTGCCCAGGCCATGTCCCACCTGCCGGCCCTGCTGCTGCTTCTGCTCCTGCCTGCCCGGGGATGCTCCAGGGAAGAACCCCAGAAACTCTGTGCCCACAACTTCATCCGGGCCCTTGTCCAGGTCTGTGGCGGCCCCCGCTGGGCCCTCCCTGAGGGAAAACAGGCCACCACGGGTGACCGTAAGTCCTTGGGACAGGGGGAAGGGGGGAAACCGAGTCTCTTTGTACTCCCTCCCTTCTCCCGCAGGGTCCCTCTTAGCTCGTGTGTCTGGGTGTGTGCATCCAAGTCGATTGACGAGTGTGTCTCCAGTTTATATACCTACCCATTTCCATCTGTGTCTGTTTCTCCATCTGTCAATCTGCAATTCTTTACTAGGTCCCCTGAACCGGAGGTGAGTACTGTGGGGTAACAGAAAGAGGGTCTGATTTGGGCTCCCATGATCCAGGGTCACCTCCCAATTTGCACCTCACAGGACCATCTAGTTCAGGGCTCCTTCACCCTTTTTGTGTCCCAGGCCCATCTGACAATCTGTCAGAGCCTGGACCCCTTCTCAGAATCATGGTGAAAGGGGTGGCTAGGTGGTGCAGTGAGTAAAGCACCGGCCCTGGAGTCAGAAGGACCTGAGTTCGGTTCTGGCCTCAGACACTTAACACCCACACAAAAAAACTAGCCATGTAACCTTGGGCAAGTTACTTAACTCCAATTGCCCTCCAAAAGGCAAAAAACAAAAAAAAGAATCATGGTGAAACATTAATTGAAGGGAATGCCAAATTTCAGTTACAGGTTAGTGAGAATACAAATGCAATTTTTTCCCTGTCCACGTTCAGTCACTCTCCTGGAATCTTGCCATGTTTGTGAACCCCAAATTAAGAATGCTTGTTCTAGTCCAACACCTTCATTTTAATGAAGGGGAAACCGGCCTCCCCCACAAAGTGAATTGATTTGCCCAAGATTACATGGGTTGTGGCAGGTCTGAGATTCAAATCCTGGTCTTTGGACCCCAAATCCAGTGCTCCTTCCAGGAAATCAAGTGAGGAGGGTCTCCCTGTTATCCCTGAGCCCCAGTATTGTGCCTTCAGATCCCAACACTGGCCCTTACAATGGCCCCTGGCAACCCCACCTCACCCACACCTCTGAGAAAATGGCAAAAAGTAGTGTGTGCATGTGTGAACTTGTGAGTGTGTGAGTGCGTGCATGTGTGTGTGAGCTTGTGAGTGTATGTGCATGTGTGTGTGTGAGCTTGTGAGTGTGTGCATGTGTGTGAGCTTGTGAGTGTATGTGCATGTGTGTGTGTTTGTGTGAGCTTGTGAGTGTGTGCATGTGTGAGTGTGTGTGTGCTTGGAGGAGTGGAGGGAGGGGAGGAAGCCTTGCCTCCATCCCAGGGCTACTAACAGTGATACTGAATGGGGAAAGACAAAAACACCACAGGAAGGGGAAGGATAGGCTGTCTAGGAATAATCACTGACTTTGGACTCTAAAGGACTTCTCATTTGAAGCTCACGGTATCTCTGTAATGGAGGCAGTAAGGGTTTTATTAGCCCCTTAGAACAGAATGAGGGTGATAGAAAGCAGCTAGGTGGGGAGGAAGACCAGAGTTCAAGTGTGACCTCAAATGTGATCTCAGATACTTCATAGCTATGTGGCCCAGGACAAGTCATGTAACTCTTTCTGTCTCAGTGTCCTCATCTGTAAAATGGGGACAATTAGAGCACCTTCCTCCCCGGCTTGTTGTAAGGATCAAGATATCTGTCATGTGTTTTATAAACTTTAAAGGGTTAAGTAATGCTGACTATTATCATTATTGATAATAATTCTCTGTACTAATAATATACTCATTAATAACTAAATTAATAAAATAATTTATAGTAATATTGTTATTGATAGTAATTGATAATATAGCTTTTAGAGGGAACTTAGAGGTCATCCATTCATTTTATAGAGGAAACTGAGGCCCCAAAAGGTAATGACTTGCTCAAACTCACACAGGTAATGTCAAGGTCAGGATTTGAACCCAGAACCAAATGTTCTTTCCTACTGTATACCACTGTACTGTGTTTCACACTGAATTTCAGAGAGGTTAAGCAATTTGCCTATAGTTGCACAGCCAACAGGCATCTGAGATGTTCATGTGAGTTGAGGGGACAGTGTACTGAAGGGGGGTACTGGGGGAATATGCAGCCAACACATTTTGCTGACTTCCCTGGGGGTGGTCTTGTCTGGTGCCCTCTCTCCACCTCTCCCTCAGGAGAAATACTTCAGTGGTTGCAGAACAGACCTTTCCAGGAAATGGCACCAGACGCCAACATGGACGAGAACTTGGAAGTGGGACTGATGCTGAGGCCTGGCCAGGTTGCAGATGGGTGGGGACTGGAACCCCTCTCCGGCATCCAGAGGGCCCAACGCTGGCGAAGAGCCCCCAGCCCAGCCAAATACTGCTGTAACAACGGCTGCACCAAACAAGATCTGCTGGCTTTCTGCCCCCATTAGTTTCCCCAGAAAGGGAAACTGAGGCCCAGAGAGGTCCACAGACTTCTCCAAGGACTCCCAAGAAGATCAAGGGAACACAGGGTCTGGGTCTAGCCTGGGTTGTGTGGTGCCTCAGCCCTAAACTCAGTCCCCGAGGGTTTGGGTTCAAGCCTGTGGCCTCCAGTGGTCCCCAAGTCCCCCTGGAGCAATGGAAGACCCGACTAGAAAGAGTCTGTAGTTTCTGGGGGAGGGAAAGAAAACCAGGCAAAGCCATTATCTCTGCTGACCCTGAACTCCCATGTTGTGACTTCAAATGTCCTCCCTCTGTCCTCTGTATTTATCCCCAGGGGGGAAAAACAACTAAGAAACTGGTCAAGGGTAATGTTGTCTGTGGTGTGTTGCGGGATGGGCTGGAGACCTTGGCTGAAGTCACTCCCAAAGGGAGGCAGTGGGTGGCCTCTGAGTGGGTGGAATCTGAGACAGAGGAGAAGAATCTTTAATGGTTTTCTTCTAATCATCCTGGATGGAGACTGTAGAAAAGTCATTTCCTGCAACCTGCATTTAAGGTGAAGTGAAAGAAATGATAACACTGGGGTCATAAATGGTAGAGACCATCTAGTTTAAGGTGCATGTTCTACAGATAAAGAAAGACTGCCTCGGGAAGAAGGAGGAACTCACACTCACTACTGAGTCTCTAAAGTGGCAGTCTGCTAACTCCAAATTGGGTTTTTCCCTATATTCCGTTGCCTTTGTGGACTTCATGTACATGACTAAGGTCTCCATGGCCCAGAAATTCATCTCCTTCCGGCTCTTAGGTGGCACAGTGGATAGAGCTATAGGGCCAGTCAGGAAGAGCCGAGTTCAAATCCAGATACTTATTAGCTGTATGACCCTGAGCAAGACACGTTTTGTCTCTGGCTGCCTCAGTTACCTCAATTGAAAAATGGGGATAATGATAGCAAATGAGATGCTATTTGTAAAGTTCTTAGCACTAGTACCTAGGCCGTAGTAGGTCTCCTTGTGCCCTCCCCCTCCAGCATCAGCTCCCAATTCAGCCTAGAGTGAGGAAGGGGTAGATGGGCATAGAAAGGAGGGAAGGAAGACCCAGGGGTGCAGGAAAGTTGGGAGTCCAACAACTAATGCAGCTCAGTGAATCTTCAATCCCTTAGAGGTTCCTTGGAAAAGGGGCCAGGTCACACCCAGAGACCATGGATGGGGAGAGACGCAAGTGCAGGACTTTCATCAACTTTTTTATTAGGGAAGGCATGGAGTAAACCAGGCCCTGACATTGTTCCACACCCTCCCAGCACATAAGTCCCAAGAAGTCAGAGGGATTCAGTGGAAAGTACCCTGGGTTTGGATTTAAGTCTTCAGTTGTTGAGTCATTTCAGTGGGGTCTGACTCTCTGTGATCCCATTTGGGGTTTTCTTGGCAAAGATACTGGAGCTTTTTGCCATTTCCTTCTCCAACTCATTTGACAGATGGGGAAACTGAGGCAGGGTTAAGTGACTTACCCAGGGTCACACAGCTAGTTAAGTGTCTGAAGTCACATTTGAACTCAGGTGCTCCTGACTCCAGGGCCACTCCTCCCTCAATCTGGCTGATTTATCATCTCTAAAACGAGGAGGTTGTAATAGATTGTAAACTCCTTGACAAGGGCAGGGGCTGCCTTTGGACTCTTTTTGTCCTTCCTCCCCATGCTTACGTAGCACAGTGTCTGGTGAATGGCAGAAGCTTATAAATGTCTTTGGCCTGACTAGATGGGCATCTGAGGTCACTCTCACCTCTGACAGCTGGAAATGGCATACCCCTCTGGGAAATTCCCGAATACCTCTGACTCCAATCCTGGACGCTTCCTGCCAGAACAATGAGGAAGTTGGTGCTCTAGTTAGAGCAGAGACATTACTGATTTAGAGCTGGTGGGCACCATGGGGGTCCATCTACTCAGGCCTCCCTCATTTCACAAATGAGGAGAATTTCTAGGCCCCAGGGAAATTGAGTCATTTGTCCAATGTCATGCAATGAGCCTCAGTGGCAAGATTTTAACCTGGGTTTTCCAACTTTGGAGGATATAGCTTAACCCACCGCCCTAGGCTGCCTCCTCCATATGGGGCCATGCTGCGTAGATATAGGTCCCATGACCTTGGCCTCTCTTGTCCTCAGGCAAGTAGCTTCCCATCAGGGACTGTGTGATGCCTTGGAAATGAGGACTCTAGGTTAGAAAGGGGCTTCTCCTCCCTTCTCTGGGTTCTGCATGATAAGAAAGGAAGAGATAGGGAACATGATGGACCCAGAGGATCACAGGGTTTGGACCTAGAAAAGTCGCAATAGCACGTCTAGTTCAAACTCTGCCATTTTGCAGATGGGAAAATAAGCTTTGAGATAGGAGAGATGGCCTCATCATGGAATAGCGGAGGGAATACTGGACTGTGAGTGAGAGGACCTGGGTTTGCTCCAGGCCCTGCTAATTCACTACCTGTGTGAGTTCAGCCTGGTTATTTGCTACCTAGGTAGTACAGTAGAGAGAGCACTAGGCCTGGAGTCAGGAAGATCTGAGTTCAAATTTGACTTCAGACTCTTACTAGCTATGTGACCCTGGGCAAATCACTAAGTGGCTCTGCCTGCCTCAGTTTCCCCATCTGTAAAATGGAGATAATAATAGCACCAGCTTCCCCAGGTTGCTTCAAGGATAACATGAGATAACACTTTAAAGGAACCTGATGTATCAGAGATGCTCAAGAAATTCTTGGTCTTTGACCTTCCATGACCCAAGTATTCTCAGGATTAGGTGGCTTTCCAAGGTCTTTTCCACCTTTATACCTACAATCCCATGTCCTTAGGTAAATGACTCTATAGGTCATAAAATGAAGAAGTTGCAACAGATAACTTTAAAGTTCCCATTTGCTCTAAAATTCTGATCATGTTATTGGTCCAAAGTCAGATCAAGCAGTCGCTGATAAAAACAGGCCTAATGGTTAGGTCTTCTCACTCCAAATTTGCTGTTCCAGTCTACCCCACATTTAGGGCCAGTAGCTAATCCATTTTGACTTAAATACCCTAAGGCCTAAGTCAGAAGGTCTCCTCCCAAACTGATCCTTTCCTAACTTTCCAAGTTTCTTACACTTTACCCCTTTCCACTTACTCTATGGTCTTTTCTTGAAAATGATCCTCCATCCCCTATCTCCGTGCATTTGCCTTGGCTGTGCCCCATGCCTGGAATGCCCTCCCTCCTCACTTCTGCCTCTTAGAACCCCTGACTTCTTTTAAGACTTTGCTCAAAATCTGCCTTAGGCAAGAGGCCTTTCTTAGTGGCCCCTGCCCACCCACCCCCAGCTGCCAGTGCTTCTCCTTCCTATGTTTCCTTCTAGTCGATCTGTATCTCTTGCGGGTACCTAGTGATTTATGCCATATCCCCTATTAGACTGTGAGCACCTTGAGGGCAGGGGCGGGTTTTTTCTTTCTTTGTATGCCCAACATAGCACCATGGTTAGCACATAATAAGTGCTTAATAAATATTGGCTGACTGACCTAAAAGAGGACAAGGAGGATTTGGGGGTGGGGGGATAGCACTTTCCAAGGATGGAGTCAAAATTCCCTAGGGATGCCTCATATCCATCTCCGCTCTGGACCATCCCCCCACCCCAAATTTTGGGGGAAGATGATATAGACCCTGCAGAGCCTGCCCTGTGTGCTCCCACTATTTCCCCAGCCCCTTATTTTTCAGACGTAAGGCAGGGGACTGGTCAGAGGGACCTGTCCTGATCTTACCCCCTAGAGAGAGTCAGGGAGAAGCTATATGTAGCCTTTTAGGGGAGCTAGGGGGCACAGTGGCTACAGCGCTGGACCTGGAGTCAAGAAGACCCGAGTTCAAACGTGACCTCAGATACTTACTAGCTGTGTGACCCTGGGCAAGCCACTTAACTGCCATCTGCCTCAGTTTCCTCAACTGTAAAATGGGGATAATCATGGCATTTACTTCCCAGCATTGGTGTGAGGCCCAAGTGAGATAATTTTTGTAACTGTCTTAGTACAAATCCTGGCACATAGTAGATAAATGCTTGTTTCCCTCTTTCCTTCTTTTTTAGGGGGCAGAACATGGAGAAAAGCCACTTCTCTCCTTGAAGCTGATAATCTTAGCCTCTACTGCTTTCCCTCAAACTATGAGCCTGTGCCCTGGTCCCAGCTCTCATTTCATTTCATTCTCACAAGGCAGGGCAAGGACTCTTCTGCCCATTTTGCCAATTAAGGAAACCAAGGTAGGGTACAGGGAAGGAACTCACCCAAGGTCATTCTAGTTGGGGGTACCCCAGCGACTCAACGTTCCCCCTTTCCCCCAGTGAAAACCCAGCTTTCCATAGCTTACAAAATGTGTTCCTCACAACAACCCTGTGAGGTAGGTAGTGTTCGGGGCTTTCCCCAGTTTTACAAGGAAAAAGTTGGGGTTCTGATTGGGGAAGTGATTTGGCTGACTTTGAAGGTATTTGTCCTGGCTTTTGTTCTTCTGAGGACCACATGCTGGGTCAGTCTGACCCTCTGGTCCTCTGGACCAGCCCTCAGCTCCTTGGGGTGTGTAATACTGACTTGCTACACTTCAGACCCGGATTCTTGATGGCATCCCACATCAGGAGCATCTCATAGGGCAAGAAACGATGGACCAGGAGCACGTCTTGATAGAAGCAGGGGTCAAAGGACCCTATGCGGGGTGATGGTGCATGAACACCAACCACCTTAATCCCCATATGCCTGGCCGGTGCCAGCCCTTCATGCTGTAGGCACATGCCCAGATAGACATCATCAATCGGGAAAAGAGGTATCTCGTGGGAAGCACGCTGGATGGCCCGAGTGGTGAATCGAGACAGCAGTATCCCCCCACCTCCGCAATAGGGGGGGTACTTATCTTCCTTCATCACCAGCTCTGACACAAAGTACTTGCTCCATGGCACACGGATGGGCCCCACATTGCTGATGACGTAGCCTACAAACAGATGCTTGTCTGCTTCTTTACCCTGCAGATATACCACCATGTTGTCTGTGTGGGCGAAGACATCATCATCACCATTGAAGATGAAGGAAGCATTAGGGCAATGGGCAGCCTGCCACTCCAGAAACAGTACCTGCCATAGGAAGGAGAGTAAGAGGGAGAATCCTGAGCTCTCCTGTTGAGTACCTCATTACAGTCTCGGAAGCTGTTCCCACCCCTAACCTCTTTGTTTTCTAAAATCATTTGGTATTAGAACATTTTGGTGATTGAAATACCCTGATGGGGCCATCCATGCCAACCTGGAAGCATGATCCCTCTAATAAAGTGGGAGGCAAATGCTAGAGAAATACAGAAATTAAACTGAGCCGGATACTGAAAACTGTCATATTTATTTTTGAGACATTTCCCCTCCGTGTGCTTCATTTTCTCATCTATAGCATGGCACAATAGACATTGGATTTGGAGGTAGAAAACCTGGGCTCAGATCCTTCCACATGTGCTGACTAGCTAGGGTAAGTCACTTACATTCTCAGGGCTTCAGCTTTCTAGTCTACAAAATGGGAATAAAAATCCTCATCCAAGGTTGAAAGTGTTATAGAGTTATGAGTTATTATTATTATTATTAAATTGTCTCTAATTGAACATAGAATGTCAGAGATGGGAGGACAATAGATCAAAAAAATATTTTTCAAGCCCCTATTACTTGCCAGGAGCTATGCTTGGCATTGGGGACAAAAGACAAAAGAGTCCCTACCCTAAAGGACCTTACATTCCACTGGAAAGGGGAGGAAGAGAAAGATGTTCACAGATAAGTAAATATAGGATAAATGCAAAATAAATGCAAAGTGATGGGGCGGGGTAAGACCTCTTGAAGAAGGTGGCACTTGAAATGAAATTCTGATGTCCTGCACCCCAAACTCTGATGTCTTATATCCTAAGATCCTTCAAGCTCTGACACCCTGGGCTCAAAGGTCCCTGTTGGCTTTGATAGCCTATGACCTTATGATTCTGTGAATTTGCTGTTTGACGTTTTAGAAAGGTCTCTGTAGTGTCAAGACTCATCCAGACCCTAGTCACTAGGGGGTCAGTGACAGCTAATGTGAGAAACAGTGCCCTAGTCCAATACTCTCATTTCAGAGGGGATATCAAAGCTCAGAGGGACTATGACTTGCCCAACCTCACGCAGTAAATTGGTGACAAACAGATTCAGGACTGCTGCCCAGGGTTCTACCCCCCCTTCACCATACTACCAAGAGAAAGAGATTGCTATTATTAATAGAGAAAAATCGATACTAATTGGGGATGATGGGGAGGATATGGAGAGAAGGACCTCAGGCCATGGAATGGTCCAGGTTTCCAACTAAAAGTATAGAGTACAAGTGGTGAAGTCTGAGATTGGAGAGGAGTGAGGCACCTGTCATCTCCCACCCCTGGGTCTGCCACTCACCTGCTTCAGAGTCAGATTGAAGAAAGAATCATGGAAATCCCACTGGAGGATATCACCATGGAGCTGGGCCTCTATGGCCAGGAGCCTGTTCACTTTTCGAGCTTCCAGGACATCAGGCTCAGTGCCTACCAAGAAGAGCCGGCGGATGGTGGCTCCTTCGACCACCCGCTCCTGCCCCCATGTCCGACGAATGAGATCCCGCCTCTCATAGTTCTTAGGTGATGACTTGATGGCCAGGAAGAGGAAGACCGGGCCCAAGCCCCCAGGGGACCCTGTACACTTATTTGGGGGGGCATTCTGAAGAATCGGGAAATCCCGGCAATGTTTGTAAAGGAGGAAGTTCTGGATGTGCTTGGGTTGGGCTGAGAAGCCAGATATTTTGGCCACAGAGGTATTGGTAAAGCAGGGTACCAGAGGACGTTCTGGGGCCCTTTTCCATTTCTGGGGCTTCAGAACCATTTGGTCCTGGAGATCAGAGGTCCCCAAGTCTTGCCAACGGGTCTTATTGGAGAGTTCCAAGGAATGGACATAGAATAGGAGCCCAACAGCTAAGGCCAGGAGGATCAGTGCCTGGGCACATCTTTTCTTCGGCAGGCGCATAATTTCCTGGGATACAAGAGACAAGGAGGGCAGGCCCAGTAAGAGAAAACCTTAGGCTTGAAGGAGGAGTGTGTGCCCTGAACTTATGTGTGGCCTTGGGCAAGTCATTTCTCTCTGGACCTTGGTTTCCGCATCTGTAAAATGAGGAGGCTGGATAAATGATCTGTAATTTCAAATCCAATATCCTGTGTCCCAGTTCAGACATTCTGTGTTCTAAGGGCCCTCCCAGCTATGAGTTTCTAAAGGTACTCTGAACCTGGTGTTCCATGCCCTGCAGTCCTTTCCAGTTTTCATATTCTGTGGTCTAAGGGTCCTCTCAAACTCCATTAACTTGAAATTAGGGGGAAATTAAAGTAATGTAAAAAGTAGCAACAACAATTTATTTGAAAAAAATTAAAGGCAGAACTCAAAATTAGCTTCCCTATAACTTTCTCCTGTTACCTCTAATGCTGTTTTCTTGGGTCAGAAAGCACACGTCAGTTACCTCAGTCCTTTGATGGCCCTTTAGATATGTGTTTTGCTGTTGTTTTTTAAAATTCATTTTAATTTCATTTTCCAATCCAAATTCTTCCCCCCCCATACACATACACCTTCCACACCGAAGGCAAGAAAAAACAAAACTCATTAAAATATGTAGTCATATAAAACAAATCCCCACATTAACCATTTCTAAAAAAAAAAGAGAGAGAAAGGAGAGGAGAGAGACAAAAAGAAAAGGAGGAAGAAAGGAAAAGAGAAAGAAATGAAACAGAGAAAGAAAGAGGAAGAGGAAGAAAGAAGAAAGGAGGAAGGAAGGAAGGAAGGAAGGAAGGAAGGAAGGCTTCAGTCTGATGCGTCCAATGTCAGCTCTGTATTTGGAGTAGGCTGCATGCTTTGCCCTGTGTCCTTTGGAATCATGATGGGTCATTGTGTTGATTAGAGTTCCTAAGTCTTTCAAAATTGATTATCTTTCTCTACAATTTTATAAATAATAGTAACTGTCAATAATTATATTATTTACACCATTACTGTTATTCTTTAAACTGTTCTTCCAGTTCCCTTTAGATATCTGAAAACATCTGGTCTTGGAGTCAGATGATCTGAGATCAAATTCCCAGCTCTGTCACTTACTGTGTGACCCACTATGGGGAGTCTCTTCCTCTCTGAGCTGAAGGTTCTTCATCTTCATAAAATAAAGGTGCTGGACTACTAAAACAATAGTCCTAATGATGGGGTACAGGCTCTGGGAACCCCCGTGAATCTTCCCACTTGATGAGGCATTTGCCTGAGGCCATAAGCCTTTCGTTATAGCTAGTCCCAAATCTGTTACCCATAAACTAGCCTAGCCCTCCATTGTCTGTCACCTCCAGGAAGCCATCAGCTATTTCCCACCCTCAATCCCATTCCAGGAGTCTGACCTCAGTTCCTCAGATCCTCCTTAGACTCCTCCTCAAGACCCTCCCCAGACCCCTCCTCTAGACCACCCCTATATCCCTCCCACAGTCTTTCCATATATAAGATGCATCGGGGCTCCATGAAGGTGCTAAGACTCAATCTAGCACAGACTCAGTGTCAGATTGTTCTGGCCCGCTTGTCAATACAAGCTCACAAATACTTAGGCTCCTTAAGAGAGCCCATTATGGTAAATCTTTAATAAACTTTTACTTTGGCTGAAAGAAGGCTTGAGTCGAATTTGTTCGGCAGGACCCAGCATGTTGGTACTTTGGGGTCTCCAGCACCCCTATACCTCAACACTATGATCCATAGGAGACCTCCTACCCATCTCCCCTCCCCAGTCGGCTCTTCTCCCAGGGTAAACATTGCCGGTTCCTTCCACGGAGCCTCCTACCACATTCTCATCATCTTGGCTGCCCTTCTCTCGCCCTGCTCACCTTTGCTGTTGTTCTTCTGGAAATACAGCCCCTAACTTAGTGTTTTTCAGGTATTTCTGCCCAGGGTAGAAACCAGCAAGACAGCTTTCCTTCCTCATTCTGAAAGCTATACTTCTCTTAACTCAGCCTAAAGTTACAGTAGCTTTATGGGACCGGGAGTGAGGTCTACCTGCTAGCTCATGTACCATGTGGCCAATACCCCATGTACTCTTTATCACACAAACTTCTGGTTTCCTTAGGTAGCCCCCATCTTGTACTTGTGTACCTGAGTTTCAGGACACAAGTACTCACTCTCAAAGGAAAAACCAGCTCCCCCAGAGTCCTCTGGGGCAGTTGTGACCCATGCCTCTGGAGAAGGTTCAGGGAAGGTTGCCATAGGGTGGGGGTAATAAAAACACACCCTCTAGGGAGGGAGCAACACCCTCCCCACTCCTACCCCCCTTCCTCCCCCTCCCCATAGCAAAGGTCCATCCCTCCCCTGCTAATTATAGCTCTGGTCACCCAGAACCCCCAGTGGGATTCCACTCCTCTAGCCCCTGGGGCACTTTCAACCTTTTGCACACTGTTATCCTCACCTTGCACTGCTCACTGCTTCATGTCCCTTGATAGGGACACAAAGCAGATCTTTTCCCCATTCTATCTGCCCTACCCCTTCCACACCCATCCAAGTGCACAATTAATGCTTCTTAACTTGACGAAATGGTTCCTGAAGTCATTTAAAGTATGTGAAAACTCCTTCCACCTAGGAGAAGAGGAAACCTTTCTGTGGTCTTTAAACATTTGCCTGAGGCTCAGAGATCGCTGTTTGCTGGTTTGTGGTTCGTTTTCAATGGGGCCAGACTCTCAGTGACCCAATTCAGAGTTTTCTTGGTTTGCCATTTCCTTCTCCAGGCCATTTGTCAGATGAACTTGGGTCTTTCTGATTCCAGGCATGGTGTTCTATCCACCGCACCACCTGACTGTCCAAGGTGGGCTAGTCAGAGGCAGGATCTGGATCTGGAACTTGATTCCAAGTTGAACAACTGTCTCCATCCTGTTATGCTGCCTGTCTAGTATAGAAGTAAATGTCACAGCTCACTAAATCTAACCTCGACCCAGGGCATACCATGGACCCTAGGTGTCATGACTAATGAACTTTGAGATGCCTTCAGCTCTGACCAGCTCTGTTCTCTGCTAGCTCCAATAGTCTGTGGTTTGTTCTCCGGGGAAGGGGGGGGGGTCAAAGCTCAGAATGAGTGGGGAAATGAGGGAAGTGCCGAAGTCCACTTTGTTGTTGTTGAACTGTCAACACTTCGAGACCAGTTTTCTTGGCAGAGATACTGGAGCAGTTTGCCATTTCTTTCTCCAGCTCATTTGTTTTTACAGATGAGGAAACGGAGGCAAACAGGGTAAGTGACTTGCCCAGGGTCACACAGCTACCAAGTGTCTGAAGCTGGATTTGAACTCAGGTCTTACAAACCCCTGTCCACTGCATCACCGAGTACCAATTGCTGAAGTGCAGGAAGTTTTTACTTTTCTTTAATATTAACAAAGTTAAAGGCCAAGTCAAATCAACAAGTCAATAAACATCCACACTTGTCTTAGAGCTGGGCTCCTGCTAAGCCCACTACAAAGAAAGACAAAAGATAGTCCCTGCCCTCTGGGAGCTCCTAGTCTAATGAAGGACACAATGTGCAAACAAGTTAGGGACCAGATAAACTGGAGATAATCTGGGCCCTAGTATTAAGGGGGATTGGGAAAGAGTTTTTGCAGTTGAGACTTCTCCATTCTAGGTTATAAGGCACAATGAAGGGGTGCTTCAGAAAACTGAGCCCCAAACGGAAGAAACTGGACAGAAGGAAGGGGAGAGGGAGGAAGAGCTCAAAGGGTAGAAAAATGATCTCAAGGAAATGGCTGTAGAGAGAGGGAGGGGGAGAAGTGATATACTCTCAGCCACTTCTCTTCCAAGGCATAAAATAGACTGACAAGTATTGTTGGATGATAGATTATCCAGGAAAGGTCAGAGGAAGATTAAGAGTCAGGCAGGCTGGTGACATCCTGATGAGTGACAGACCATAGGAGAACAATCTGTCAACTCCCTGACAATAACAGAAAGGTCTGTTTTCTTCCTGGGATGGGTACCAAGACATGCCAGAACCTCCCAAGGCTTGTGAAAATAATTACCACAAAAGGGAGTCCTCTGAGCATAATTCCCAAGGATTAAAATCTTCTAGGGCAGGCCTGGGGAACCTGCAGCCTTGAGGTCTCGGGCAGTTAGATTTTAGGATCGGTATTGTTATTATCAGTCCTATATATGCTTTCCTTTCTAGGTTTTTCCGAAGGCTGGAACATCATCCAAATCTTACTTCTTAATTGTGGTTGTGACCTAAAACTATTATCTCCAAGCTCTCAACTCTTTTCTTCTGGCTCTCTGCTCTTTTCCGTGGTGATCTTCCTAGCTCTCATTGTTTAATTATCTCTATGCAGATGACTCCTGGATATTCCTATTCAGCCCCATTCTCTCTCCTGAACTCCAATTCCCCACATCACCATCATGATTCCAGCCAACTATCTCAAAGGTATCTCAAGTGGCAGTATCCAGACGTGAGCTCATTATCTTTCCCCCATGTGTTAGGAGTGGCATCTCTTTTAGGTAGGCTGGACTGGTCCTGTAAGGGGTGTGGGGGCCACTTGACTTCCTTGCCACAGGAAGTACAAGGTCCAACCTATACGGAGCTGGTGTGGAAGGTTTTACCAGATTAAGTGTGGTTAGTTGCCATGGAGAATGCAAAGAGAGAAGAGAATAACCCTCTTTATGCGAATTAGTATCTTTTTAACCTTGGGAATGTTATCCTTTTACCCCCCTCGCCAGTAAAGTTGTTTTATTGCATTTTATGGTTCAGAAGTACCTTTTTATATTCTAAACCCGATCCAGCATATTTGGCACAGTTGACAAGGCTGCTCTCAATGGCTTCATGTTAAATTCATATTTTTTTAAATTGGGGGGAGAGGAATGGAGAGGAGGAGGATGTGGAACAGATGATTTGCTGACCAGATATAGAGATGTGGCATCCTGTGACCACAGTGCTTTCTGAGGCGTGCTGGCAACCTCCTCCTTCTTGTAGGATTAGTGCAAAGGGTGTTTAAGGAATTTGAAGGGGGAAATGAAAACAGAAAAATCAGGTACTGCCTGACAGTTTTGGAAAAGCCGAATCGCCAGTCAGAGGGAAATGAGGATAAATTGTCCTTGTATATTGAGCAATTAGAGTTGGAGGCAAAACACCTTTTAATCGTTCCAAAGTATGCCTTAAAGGTGGGGAGTGGGTGAGGGTGGGAACTATGTACAGTCAATGGATCTGGTAATGAAATCATTGAAAAGAACAATGATAATTGGGAATAATAGACCACAGGTGGGAAGTAGGAACTCTGACTCGAAGTTTCTCTGGAGGAGGTTAGAAAATCTCCTAAGATTAGGGCTAGGAGGGAAAAGAATAGAATAGAGCTAGGGATTGCCCTTTGTCCCTTTTCAGGTAGATAGAATGATGAATTCTGCAAACAGGGCCTGACAAAGATGAATTCTCTGTACAGCCAGGTCACTTGATGGAGGATAGAAGTGAGGAGGTGAAATTTTTAAAAGAAAGGGATTTGGTGAACTACATTTATACCTTCTTCCCAAATCTGTCTGTCTGTCTCTCTCTCTCTTTGTCTTTGTCTCTGCCTCTCTCTCACTTTGTCTCTCTCTCTCTGCCTCTCTCACTCTCTGTCTCTGTCTCTTTGTCTCTGTCTGCCTCTCTCTCACTCTCTCTGTCTCTCTGTCTCTGTCTCTGCCTCTCTTTGTCTCTCTCACTCTCTCTGTCTCTGTCTGTCTGTCTCTCTTTCTCTCTCTCTCTCACACACACACATTCCTACTTCAAGTGCAATGAGATCCTATCTTTTAGGGAGCCCCATCTAAATTGTGTTGTCCATTCCCAACAAACCTTTTGAATCATAGGGTCAACAAGATGACCAACGTTAGTAAAATCCTATCTGGATATCTGGGACAGCAAAATTTAGGACATCACTGAAAGTATCTGATTTTTCTGGTACCCACCTAGTCATTTCTCCACTCTACCTAGTCATTCAGAATCACCCAAGTCTTTGCATTTAGATTTGAAAATCTGTCAGAATGAGTCTCCCTAGGGTAAGAACCAAGGTTCCTCTAAAGCTCAGGTTATTCTAAAGTGAAGGACCACAGAGGACCATGTCTGGGTCATTGTGGCTTGGGAAGGGGAAAGGGGGAAATCACTAAATATAGAAGGGGTTGTTAGATCTTAGCAGCTATGTTACTATTATACAAGGCGACTCTCAAAGTGTCCATAGGTTTATCCCAGTTTCCAATGGGGTTTGGGGGTCAAGGTCACAGAGGGAAAGAACATCCTTGCTCATATGGAGATGGGTGGAAGACTTGATGTTTGGGTATCAGTTGGGATAGGTATGGCTAATAAGGGCAAGTATATTGAGGACATGGGCATTTACAACAGTTTCTATGCCTGCTCTCATAGGTTGGGCTAAATGGATGCCCCAGGAGTTGCCTAAACCATCCAGTATAGTTAAATATTAAGTAATATTAGGTGAGGTATGTATGAGTATGAAAGATATTTCCTTGCCAGTAATGGAAATGAAGAAGACTAGATTACTTTGCTATCTATATTCTCCTTATAATAAGTTTGTGTGGTCATTGAAGAAGGTAGCCTGGAGATTGTTGAGAGTTAAATAAAGTTCTTTTGCCAAATGCTTCAGTTCTTGTCGACCTTGTCAGGTTAGTGGATTGGGAAGTCCTGGGCTTGAGCCAGTAAGTAAGGGGTTAGTGATTTTCCCATTGCCTTTTCCATCCCCATGACCAATCAAGAAAAATTCGCTTTTACCTGGGAAGGAGCTCAATATCCCATCACTACTCTTCTTCAAGGTTATTTGAATTTGCCCTCATACTGCCAGCTTGGTTGGCAGAGACCTGAAGGAGGCCACCCTTTCAGAGGGTACTGGTGCCCACTTTTATACTAAAGGTGCAACATTGACTGGGGTAGATGAGGCCACAGAGATTGTCAAACAGATTGTAGTTCTTTTGAGGGACAAGGATAGAAGATCAATCCAAAGAAAAAATCAGGGGATAAGGAGAACAAGGGAATAAGGAGAACCTAGATGATCATAGATAGAAACCCCCAAAAGCTTGTTAACACTCAAAAACTTAGAAGGAAACTCAGAGTTTATTGAACTCTTTGGGTGGTTTCTTGGATCCAGTCTTCAGGAAGATTTAAGTGACCAGGATGGACAACATTTGGACATAATCCCAGCTAACTCCCTCTGTTCCTTCCTTATTCTGCTCTCTGAGGAGTTTCAGGACTTTGATTCCATACAATCTGGAGAAACGGTCCGGGTCCTCCTCTCTTCCCCTTGGGATGGTTTGGACAATTTCTTCATTAACAAAAGTCTGAGGCATATGAAGGCATGGAATAATTAGGAGGTGCTTTGCTTTTTAATGCTATGGGGAAGGTAAAATGATCTTTTTTTTTTTATCATCATGAGAATTCACTTGGGAAAAAAAGGGAATCCTTTAGCTGACTAGGTAATAATCTTGAGTTCCTAGATAGAGGTGAGATAGTTTATATCCAGCCCCCACAGAGAACAGGTACCCTAACAGTAAAGACCTCTAAAAAAAATCAAACTAGCTAATCATAGTTAGTATTTATATAATGCTTTAAGATTTTTCAAATGACTTTACAAATGTTAATTCAGTTGATCCTTAAGACAACCCTGTGAGGTAAGTGCTATTATTAGCCCCATTTTGTATAGGAGGAAACTGAAAAATTGAAAGGTGATTTACCCCAGGGTCACACAGCTAGGAAGTGTCTGTGGCAAGATTTGAATTCAGTTCTTCATGATTTCAATTCTCATGAACTGTCTGCTGCACTGCCTAACTGCCTGGTGGTATCATCCAATCCCTGTGCAGTTCCTAGGGAGAGGAAGCTTTTGTGTGGCAGGCCAGGGAACAATGGATGGGTGGTCATCTCTGCAATAGGGTCTGTTCAAGAGATTGATGGTCTCTTAGCTGTACGCTTTCATACAGATGAGTCAAATCTGTAGTGGGGATGAGTAACAGTAATGCATTATTTTATTTCTTTTTGAAATTTATTCACTATCCTAGGAAAATTTTTGGTTATAAGCATATGGAAAGTAGAAACATTTATAAAAGAGACTGGTGAGTTTCTAACATATTGCTGCAAAGTGCATGATGTACCCCAGTACACCCAACAAGCAAAGGAATGGATGGAGAAGAAGAGGAAGAGGAAAATAGTGAAAATTAAGTTATCCCTTCTACATCACCCGGTTAAGGGTGCAGCACCACTGTGATATGGAAAATCCACGTGAAAGTTTTTGGCCCTCCCTTCATACCAGAGCAGAAGTTTGGATTTTTTCTTTTTTTTTTTTAATGGAGTATTTTTTTAAAATTTGGGTTAAGTATTGGTTTTAGGCTATATTACACAATACCATACATATACTTTATGTTTTTCTGAGTTTCTAAACTTTTTCTGTGTCATCTGCCGGCCTGCACAAGTCATCTGCAACTTTCACAAAACTCCCCCAGAATTCCCATTTAATTTCTTATGCTGAGCCATGACATATCAAAACCGTGATGGGAAGAATCACACTGTGGAAAATCATGAGTTGGCAGGGATAAGGGTACATCAGTACCGTACAGAAGCTGAGATAATAATAACAGCTAGCAAGGATTTAGTACTTTCAGGTTTGCAAAGTGTCTTACGTATATTATCTGATTTCGTCCTTATAAAGGCTACCTAGAAGGCAGTCCCTATGGTTATCTCCATTTTACAGACCAAGAAACAGGCTGAGAGGAAGTGACTTACTTGCCCAGGATTACATGGCTAAAGTAAATATCTGAAGTAGGATTCAAACTCATGTCTTCCAGATTCTAAGATTATAGTACATTAATGACTATAGTCATTAAAATCTAACCTTTCCCCCACCCCCCAAATTTTTTTTTCAAAATAACTCAGAAAGTAAGTGACCATGGCTAGGACTCCTGCATATAACTCAGATCACCTCTCTGTTTTATTGTACTGTAATATGTAGTACGTATGCTTTTCTGGGAAAGAAGGAACATGTGGAATTAGGGAAACAACAGAGGTTTTTAATTATTTTTTTGGTGATCTGGAACCCTTTGTCAGTCAGTCTGGTGAAGCCTATAGACCCCCTTCCTCAAATTATGTTCTTAAATTCGTAAAATGAAATACGTAGGAAACCAATTACATTGAAATAGTTAGCAAAATAATAATAATAAAATCAAAACCAAGTTCATGGACTCTAGATTAAGAACCCTTATTTATTGTATACTAAAATTGGGGCAGCTGGGTTGTTTAATGGATAGTGTTGGACTTAAAGTTAGCAAGACTCATCTTCCCGAGTTCAAATCTGGCCTCAGACACTTAGTAGCTGTGTGACCCTGGGCAAGTCACTTAATTTTGTTTGCTTCAGCTTCCTCATCCGTCAAATGAGCATGGCAAACCACTCCAGTATTTTGCCAAGAAAACCCCAATGGGGTCATGAAGAGTCAGATGGAAAGACAACTCAACAACAAAAAAGCTGGAAATCTAAAAAAAACTAAACATAGGGTACCTAGTAAAAATAACTGGTTCCTCATTTAGGTCATCTATTCTATCAAATTTACAAAATTCAGTCTTAAAATTAGAATTTCATCATGGTACAAAGTAAACAAATCACTCCTCTTTCTCCTCACCTTCACTGTCTGTACTGATTAAGCAAATATGCTGAATTTTTTTTTAATCAATTGGGGTTAAGTAACTTGCTTAAGGTTATACGGACAGTTATTTCTGGGTGTGGTGGTAAGTATCTGAGCCTGGATTTGATCCCAGGTCATCCCGACTCTGGGGCCAGTGCTCTTACTCACTGTGCCCTGGCCACCCCTAAGAAATTGGGGTTAAGTAACTTCCTCAAGGTTACACGGCCAAGTGTTTCTGGGTGGGTGCTAAGTGTCTGAGCCCAGATTTGATCCCCAGGTCATCCCGACACTGGGGCTGGTGCTCTTACTCACTGTGCTACCTGGTCACCCCAAAAGGTAGCAAGGAGCTGTTGAATTTGCCCTCAGAATCTTGAATCACCTGAGAAATAGGATTTTTGTCAGTGTGGTAAACATATGTAGGCTGAATTCATGCAAGAAAGGTTTTTTCTTGAACCTATTTTGGAACTAAAGAATGTTATCTGAATAATTTGTACTGTGGATCTAATATTCTTCATGCTACTCCTGGCCATGTTGGTTGTCTATACATCAGTGGACCTACTGCCAACTTCATTCCCTCCTCTGTATGACTTGTACTTCTACTGATGGTGCATTTTTGTTCTAAGCATAGTTCTTCTTCCAATGCTATTCTAGAATTCCAGTGTCTGTCCCAATGCCTATGTAGGACTATTTTGTTTTGTTTTCTGAGTGAATCATATTAAGATTGTTTTAAGATTATTTTAGTGGCAGAAAGTACCCTAGAAAATTTTGGGGGTGTTGGCACCAAGGGGTGGGATATGGCAGGAGTGGTGCCTGTTTTATGTTGGTTGGGTTGGTCCTTTAAAGAGGGCAGAGAGGCTTTTTGGGGAGTTGGCATAGAAGTTTTACTAGAGTCTTCTAACAGCCTAAGGAGAGTTGGCATGGGGTTTTACTATTGCCTTTCCTGCCCTTCAGGGAATATCTTCCTGACTTGGCATGGCTAGTTTCCACAGTAAATGCAGAGGGTTATGGGAGTAGTTGATGTTATCTGAATTAGTCTCTTTTTAACTTTAGGAGTTATATCTTTTAAATCTTTTATCACTTGTAAAGTTTTTTAAACTGTATTTTATGGCCCATAAATCATTCTAATCATTGAGCTTGAATCACTGGACTGGTTTGAATGAGGCCAAGCCCAGAATACCCCTTCTACCCACCCCTCTTCTGAACTGCCCTCTTTCTGTTGAGGGTACCATCCTCCTAACTGGCCAAGTTTACAAGCTCAATATAATCTGTGATTCCATGCTCTTCCTTTCCTCACATGTGCAATCGCCAAATCTTGTCATTTTTCTTCCCGTGGCATCTCTCAAATATATATATATATCCCTTCTCCACACTCACTTGGCCACTACCCTGCTTCAGGCCCTTGTCATTTATTAACTGAATGACTACAAGAGCCTATTCATCATTGTCCCTGATGCAAGTCTCTCACTACTCCAGTCCATCCCCTGCACAACCATCACAGTGACTCTCCTAAAGTACTTACTATGTGCCTAACATGGTACTTAGCTCTGGGGCTACAAAGAAAGGCAAAAAATAGTCCCTGCCCTCAAGGAACTTCTAGTTTAACAGGAAAGACAACATGTAATCAACCATGAATGAACAAGATGTATACACATATATGAAACATATTATATGCAATATGTACATATACACACACAACAAGTGTATTATATGTGTGTATAAACTAGACATGAGACAAATACATACTTCATACAGGATAAATATATACATGACACATATGCACTATATGTCAAATATATATATATATACTGAAAATATCAAAGTTAATATTACCTTTCATTTCTCCTGTATTCTTTCTATAATGTAACTGATTTTATGCTGTATTAATTTTAAAATTGGGTCTGAATCCATCCGGTTACATCCTTGAATTGAGCTCAGGGATCCATGTTCCCTCTGAGTTCATTTAAAGTTATAATTAATGGGGAAAACTGTTAATACCTTCAGAAGCTTCTGTGAAAATACCAAGACACCTGCTGTTATCTTTAAATTCTGAAGCTAGCTCTAAGAGGCAAATTGTCCCTGAACTATCCTCACACCATTATAGAAAACCTTATCACTCTAACAAACCTTTTTAGGAACCTAGGAGTCCTTAACTCGGGTCCATTAACAAAGTCTGCAAAATGCACATAGGTCCCATAAATCAATCAAGCATCCCTCTATGACAGAAAGGGTGGTTACTAGTCCCATGGTAATGCTAACCCCTTTCCTTGATGTAACCAATCATGTAACCCACTTCCACGATATTGTCTATCTTGTAACCAATTGCATTGTCTCCCTCATCTACCCAACTCTTTACTCCCCCAAATTATATGAGGGCTAGTGAGTCCTATCTTGGGGTCTTTAGTCATTAAGAGAGGCCATTGACCTAATTTATTGGTTTCTGTTAGTCTAATTAATAAATTGATCATGCTCAGACCATTAATCTTCAAATATAACACACTAGGGGTGGCTAGGTGGCACAGTGAATAGAGCATGGGCCCTGGAGTCAGGAGGACCTGAGTTCAAATCCAGCCTTAGACACTTAACACAAAAAAGTAGCCGTGTGACCTTAGGCAAGTCACTTAACCCCAATTGCCCTGCCTTCCCCCTCCAAAAAGCAAACAAAACAAAACAAAAACAAAATATAACACACTATATATGACATATATATATATATAAAACACATATCTATCTATCTATATCATAGCTATGAATATATGACAAATTGGAGATAAAAAGCAAAAGTCTAGCCATGTTACTCCTCTTCTCAATAAACTCCACTGGCTCCCTATTGCTTCTAGGATTTAATGGATTTCATAACCTGGATGTGACCTACCTTTCCAATCTTATATATTATCTTGCTTATTCTAGAATTCTGTCAAACTGCCCTTCTTGCTTCTCATCACATGTGACAGCTTCCTCTTTCATCTCTCCTCTGTCTTTACACTGACCTAGAATGAATGTTCTTCCCCCCCCCCAATTCTGCCTCTTAAAAATTCTGTTTCTTGAAAAATTCAGCTCAAGAGTCATCTTATATACTGATGCCCCAGCTATAGGGCCCTCTCCACCTGAATTACCTTGTATGTATAGACTTCTAGTTGTATGTACTATATCTGGTAATAGAATATATACTCTTTGAGGGAAAGGATTGCCATTTTTGTTTTTTTATTCCGTTTCTTTCTTCCTTTCTTTTTCTTTCTTTCCTTCCTTCCTTCCTTTCCCTTCCTTTCTCTCTCTCTCTCTCTCTCTCTCTCTCTCTCTCTCTCTCTCTCTCTCTCTCTCTCCCTCCCTCCCTCCCTCCCTTCCTTCCTTCCTTCCTTCCTTTCATAGAATCAGAGACTTAGAACAGGAAGAGACCTAAGACAACCCTAATTTATTTTTTAGGATCAGACTCTTTGAGGCCTTCAGAGGGAAAACAGTAGTCAAACTTTCTCTTTCTACAGCCCTCATGTCCTTGGCCTTTCTCTTCTAACAGAAACTTTAGACACCCTGAAATGGTTCTGCTTCCTCCCTCCCTCCCACTCTTCCATCGTTCCTCCATGCGAGGCTTGGAGCCATCGCCTCTGCACCCCCAGACCAGGGAGAGCATGCAGTCAATACTTCAGGTAGTGGGCTTCCCCTCCACCCCAACCACAGCTTCTCTCCTTCCCATACCACAGAACCCTTTCTCCCAAAGAGGACCCAGCCAGCATTATCTCTACAATATATGTGGATACTAGAGCCTTTGTAGGCCCAGCTCCCTGACTTTTGCCTATGACTTGCATTTTCTACCCTCTTGCCTCCAACCTAGGCCCTCTTTCTAGCCCAACCCCCTCTCATCCTCACAGCTGAGTCTCTAGTTTCCAGTCTTAGAAAGTGTGAGTAAACAGTGTGAGCAAAGGTCTCATCCTTGTTCCCTGAGGGCTGAAACCCAGGCTTCCAGCTCAGGCCCGCCTCCCCCCTCCCTCCTGCCCTTCCTTCCTTGCAGCCTCAGATCTAGGCAGACCCTCCCATGTGTTCTCCAGCCCCCAACACCTCCTCCCTGCTTTCCTGTCCATGCATAGGATTCCTGCGGCCCCACCTCCGGTCGACTTTATCCTTATCCTTCAAGGTCTGGTGTAAACATAATCTCCTCCATCAAGCCTCTGGCACAGGATAGAGAGAGCTGGGTTTGGAATAAGTTTTAAATACTTCCAGTCACTAACTAGCTGTGTGTGCTAATTACTTCTCTGGGCCTCAGTTTCCTCATCTGTAAAACGAGAGGGCTTGGACTCAATGACCCCTAAGGTCCTTTCTAGTGCTAACTCTATGATCTTATGATCCCTCCTTCCCTGAGCCTGTCCGCTGTGTCCTCTGTGCTCCCACATTCCTGTGTCAGCCTAACTCCCAGAGGAGGGGGGATCACCTTTATTCTCCGTTTATCACTGTCCCATCTCTCTGCTAGACTGTGAGCTCTACCAGCATCTGGCCTTTACCTATCTCTCTTCTTGCACAGCCTCACTCAGCCTAGGACCCTAGGAACAATGAAGGGCAGATAAGATTTTGAATTGATAAATGGAAGAAGAGCTTTAAATCTCATAGACTATTGAATGCATGAATGGGGAGGAAGGAAGGGGGAAATGGTTTATTGTCTTAGGCCATATAGTGGTTAGAGCTTTGGACTTGGAATAAGGAAGACCTGAGTTTAAAACCTGTCTTACACACTTATTATTAGGTAAGGGACCCTGGGCAATTCATGTTTAACCCTCAAGGCCTCAATTTCCTATTCTGTAAAATGAGGAAGTTGAAGCCAATGGTCTCTAAGGGCCCTTTCAGCTCAAAATCTGTGATCCTCAGGTATAGGCCATGGTCCTTATGCTGGTCTTGTTACTACCTTGGGCAAACCTCCTTCCTCCTGAGGTCCTAGTTTCTTCCTTGATAACACAAAAGGGCCAGAATATGTGACATCCAAGGTCATTTACAGTTCTGATCATTTTAAGTGCCTTGTGGTTGGAAAGAAATCAACCAGTATCCCAAGGTCTGATACAGGGAGCTGTGGACCCACCTGGCTTGAGGGACATCTGTCACTCAGCCCTTAGCACCACAGTGGACAATGCCAGGAGACACCCCTAGGTGTTGATTTCACAATCACTTTTTTTGAGTATTATTTTGTGTTAGGCATTGGGGGTTCAAAGACAAAACTAGCACGGCCCCTCCCCTCAAAGACGTTACTTTCTGTTGGGGGAAACAATACGTACAAAGATAAGTATTTACAGAATCTATACAGAGCCATCTGAGTACCCTCACCACCATCACCCCTGGTCCCACAGGGTGGAGCCACGCCCCCTAGCAATAGGTGATTCTAGCCCCAGAAGCCAACTACACTTCTCTCCACCCTTCCCCCGTCCCCCCAACAGTGGAGGGATGGCAAATCAATTGGAGAATGGCTGAACAAACTATGATATATGAATATAATGGAATATTGCTATGCTATAAGAAATGGCACAGGGACAGTTTCAGAGAAATGTATGAACTAATGCAGAGTAAAGTGAGTAGAAGCAGGAGAATAATTTATACAGTATCAACAGTACCATCCAGACAAACGACTTGGAAAGACTTGAGAACTCTGATCCATGCAATGACCAGAGAATCAGTTATGAAGCCTACTGCCTACCTCAGGACAGCGAGATGGGGGACTTGGGGGATATGCATTTTTGGACATGGCCAATGTTAGAATTTCTTTTGCTTGACTATGCTTCTTTGTGGTAAGGTTTTGTTTTATATATTTTTTTTCCTTAGTAGTGGGGGAAAGGTAAGAGGAAAAGTTTTGTTAATTTACTTTAAAAAAAAGCCAGGGGTGAATGTAGGGGAAGGGGAAGGTCAAAATCCCTATGGTTTTCTGGACTTAGGGGTCTGGTTCTCCAGACTGGATCCTTCCCAGGGCCCCTTCTACAGGAGGAAAGAACAGCAGGGTAGCAGAGAAAGATCAACTGGATATTTACTCTTTCCCTTCCCCCACTCCAACTCCTAAACAGATGGAAAAGAGAAAGAAGGAAGAGAATCACGCCCCACTCCAGGAGGTTGCTGGGAGATCTTCAACAATCAGGATAGGATGTAATAGGTAAGAAATGAGGAAGAAGGGCTGGGAAGAATGATGGGATCCTAGAAAAACCTGAGGGTTGGAGAGACTACTCTGCGGGAGGTCGATTCCAGTCACCTGAGGTCAAATGCCTGCAGGACCGAATGAATCAGGAGACTTTGCAACCGATTCCAATCTTCCGCAGACCAGAATTCTGTCCAAAGCACCCCCACCAAATCTTCTTTTAGCCTTCCCTTGAAGACTTCCACGGGAGAACCACAACCTTTGAGATAGCCCCTTCTACTCTGGGACAGCCCTATTTGCTAGGAAGATTCTTCCTGACCCCAAACTTCAATTTGCTCCATTCCAATTTTTCATCCAACACTTTCTTTCTGTGAAAGGCACCTCCATCCCTCCAGATCCCCAGGTTTACAACCTCAGCTCTCCACTGTCTAACCCATCACATCTAAGCAGCTGCCAAATCTGGTTGATTCCCTGATACACCTTGTATATGTCACATTCATCCTCTTTTCTCTTTGTACACAATCACTGCCTTCATTACCAATAGCTTCCCAACTGACCCTCAGTCTCTCCTTATTCTAATCCATCCTGCACACAGCTGTTGAAATGATAATCCTTTTTTATTTTCCCTTTTATTTTTTATTCCATGAATACATTTTTATGGAATATAACAAGCACTTCCATAACAGTACAATGACAAGATGATTGTATATGAAACTGCAAATCTACTATACACAACTAGCTATTCCTTTCAAACACACAACAAAATTATCATGTATATACACATCCAGAAAAAGAACTGCAGTCTGAATGCAGATTGAAGAAACTACTTGTTGTCTCTCGTTTGTGTTTTGTTTTGTTTCTTCTTTTTCATTGTTCACCCCCATTGGTTATAATCCTTCTTTACGACATGACTAATATTCAACGTGAAGGTATTTGCAGAACTTATATTTGATTACATGCCACCATGGAGGGGAAGAGGGAAGAAAGGGAGAAAACTGGAAACTCAAGGGATTGTGGAACTGAATGTTGTAAACTAAAATTAAATAAATTTAAAAAAATTATGTAACTTTCTTCATTTCTCCTTTTTTTCTACCTTCCCCCACCCCACCCTACAGATGGCTATCATTAGACACAAATAGGTTTATGTGTGTCTATTTATATGTATGGATACACACATATATGTAAAATCATTCTATACATCCATCCATTTATCAGTTCTTTTTTTCTGGATGCAAGTAGAATCTTTCCTCATATGTCCTTTATAACTATCTTTATAGTTTGTACCTTTATATATAGTACCTTTATAGTTAATTTGGGTATTTATAATAGTCAAAATAATTTATTCACTCAAAGTCGTTTTAAAAACAATTTTGCTGTTACTATATACAATGTTCTCTTGGTTCTGGCAACTGTTATTCCTAAACTACAGGTCAAACAAACTATGTCAGTCATCTGCTTGTAGCCTCCTGTGGCTCCCATCTGCCTCTAGGATAAAATATAAATCCCTTTCTTTGACTTTTAAATACCATCACAATATGGCTCCAGGTTAGCTCTCAGGTCTTATTTTAATTTAAAAAAAAATTTTTTTCAAGCAATGAGTATTTTTAACAATGAATCTGTCCCTTCCATTGAGCAAATTTTCAAAAAGTCTCTCCTGTCATATTCCAAAGAAAGAAAGAAACAAACAAATTCCTTCATTGGCCATGTGTGAAAACATCTGCTTCTTTCTGACTTTTAAGTTCACCCCCTCTCTGGCCAGAGGTGAGGACATGTTTCATTTTCATTCTTTCAGACCTTTGGTCGATCACGGCATTGATCAGAATTCTCAAGTCTTTCAAAGTTGTTTTTCTCTAAAGTTATTATTGTAGAAGTTATTGGGTTTTTTAATACTTTCTCCCCTCCCTGCCACAGAGATGGCTACCATTAGACACAAATAGGTGTGTGTGTATACATATACATACACATATATATGTAAAATTATTTTATACATAATTCTATTTATCAGTTATTTCTCCATGACTTTCTTAAATCTAGAGAATCATTAATATGCCAACTCAAGCCCTGATTTGTATCCCTGGCTGGTTTCTGACGTATAAATACTTCTACTGAAAACATTCCATATATTTATATCAGTATATGTTGTCTCCGGTAGAATGGAAGCTCCCTGAGGCAAAGGTTATTTCCTTCTTGCCTTTCTATCTCCAGAACTTAATACGATGATTGGACTTACATAGGTTCTTAATGAATGCTCTTTAAATTGAATTAAAATTACAGTTATCCCTTCCACATTAAGGTAGTTAGGGGCATGGAGCTCCCACAATCTGGAAAATCTTTGTATGGTTTTTTGGGCTTCCCTTCATACCAGAGAAGAAGTCTGAATTATTACGGTGTTAAAGGATAAAATATGTTGATATTATACAGTGCTATACATATATTTTGTGCCCTTCTGAGTTTCTAAACTTTTTCTGTGTTGTCTGCTGGCTTCTGTGTGACATTTACAGCTTCTGCAAAACTCTCCAAAAAATTCCCATTTAATTTCTTATGCCAATCTGCTATATATCGAAACCACAATGGGGAAAGTTACAATCTGGAAGGGATAATTTTACCCCTAGCTCTGCCTCTGGGGTCAGTCAGAACCAGTGTGATCCCTTGACTACATGACAATTCTTTAAATACTTTGAAAACAGTTATCATGTTCCACCCTCCACCCCTATCCCCAGCCTTCCCTTATCCACTCAGTCTTCCCAGTTCTTTCAACCAATTCTCTGGATATTCTTCAGCTTATCAGGGGCCTTCTTGGCACCCAAGACTGAACATAGCACTAAGATGTGACCTGGAGAAAGCACAATCCAGAGAGATCATCCCCTTTCCTTCTTCTGGACAATCTGCCTCTTTAAGTGAAATGTAACATTATTTTTTTTTTTTTGGCTGCCAAATCACACTATTGATTCATTTGCAGTCTACAACACACACACAGGTAAATTTTTCGGGTAAATTGTTGCCTAGCCAAGCCTCTCCTATTTTATACATGAGGCAAAAAAAAAAAATCCTATTAAATTTAATCTTACTGGATTCTGTTCAACACTAGACATTTAATATCTTTCAAATGCTGATCTTGTCATTCACTGTACAACCTAACCTTTGAGTTATGTGTCATCTACCAATTTAATCATCATGCCCAGTGCCTGGCACCCCCACAACATTTCATAAACGCTTGTTGAATGATTCATCTCTGCATTTACCCAAGATTAATAAAAATGTTAAATAGCAGAGAGCCAAGCGCAGATCCCTCGGTCACTCTACTGGAGATGACCTTCCATGCTGATCATAAAAATCATAGATTGAAAGCTGAAAGACACTTGAGAGGTCACAGAGCCCAACTACCTCATTTTACAGGTAGCTCAAAGCCTGGACAGGATAAGTGCCTCATCCAAGGCTGAAAAAAAAAAAATGGAAAAAACTGAATTCAAACTCAGATCCTAAGACTAAATCCGAGATTCTTTTCACTATACCACGCTGCCTCCTTATTGAAAGACTTTTCTTTGAATCTATTGGTCAGTCACTTTCAAATTTGTCCAATTGTACTGTTGTCTGTAGGCATCTAGGCTGACCGGTGAATGACCAAGCTCCCTCCCGGCTTAGAGTCAGGAAGACCTGAATTCAAGTCCAGACTCAGATACTTCCTAACTGTGTGGCTTTGGGCAAGTCTCTTAATCCGTTTGCCTTGGTTTCCTCAATTGTAAAATGGGGATAATAATAACACCTGTCTCCTAGGGTTGCTGTGCATTTGAAAAATGCTTAGTACAGTATCTGGCAAATAGTAGTAGTAACTGTATGTTTTGGATGCCATCATCATCATCGTTGTCATTGTTGTTGCTGCTGTTGTCGTCTAGCCCACATCTCTCCATTTTTCCCACTTTTTCAAACACTTTGCTGAAATTTTCATAAACTCTACCTGCAACATTCCCTAGCTTTCTGTTTATTAACCCAGTCCAAAAGGAAAATAAGGCTAGTCAGATATGACTTGCTTTCAACAACGTCAGTCATCTCACCTCCATGCTGCCATTGCTTTCCTCTCCAGAGGCTCACCAACCACCTCTTTAATGAGCCTTTCTAGAATTTCCACAGGAATCCAAATCTAAGTCAACCCCACTCACTGATAGCGTGCAAACACTATTCTCTTCTCTTTCTTTGAAAACTGGGACAACATATGTCCTTTCTCCAGTTGGGTAGCAGGTTTCCTGCTCATTACCATCTAGCAAAGATCCTTGACAACTGTTGGGCAAGTTAAGTCAAGCCAACAGGCTCTTTCCATGCCCTAGGCATCGTGCTAAGCATTGGGGATACAAAGAAAACCCCAAAGAGTCCCTGTCCTCACACAGCTTACACTCTAATGGGGGATTGTGCAGTCCCATCCACCGGTCCTTTCAGTAAATCTGGGATGGAGTCTAACTGCGCATGCAGATTTTTGTCTCCCATTAACTTTCTTCCTGAAACTTCATTTTAAGAAGGGAGCCTAGGTCAACCATCTCTTGATGTCCTGGTTGGCTACACTCCTTTAAATACCTCCATCATGTTCCCATAGTAGGTAGACTTCTAGCTTTCTGATCCTATGTGCTCACTCTCCTCCCATAACCAAAATTTAAGTTTCTTAAGGTCAGGGGCTAAGCCATTTTTTAACAGCATTGTACTTAGCCCTTAGCACACACCTTTGCACACAGTAGGTAATTAATATATTCACTGAATTAAACCACCTTGGAAATCATCTATCCAGGAGGATGAATCAAAGTTAACTGTCTGAATGACCTTGGGCAAAGCCCTTCCCCAGTTGGGGCTGACTTAATTTCATCCCCAGAAGTACTGAGCTATAAGTCCCCTACCTTGCCCTACCTCCATCTCAGGACAGTAGGGAGAATCTGAGAGGATGGTGGTATAGTCTTTATAGAGTCTGAGGAATATAAGCTACTCATTTATTTTTTTTCCAGAAGGACATTTTCCCATCCAAGCCTCTCACTCCATCCTAGACCTGAGTGATCCAAGAAAATGTTGCCCTCCTAGCTCTGACTTCTCATAGGGCACCTATGTGCATGTGACTGGATTCCCCTAGGTTTAGGGGAGGAAGAGGTTAGATGCCAACTGTGCCAACAAGTCCCAAAGATTAACTGGAATAAGTGGGTCATGGGCCCACCTTAGGCAAAGCCACCAAGAACCCTAGATTCCAAACCTGGTTACACCCTAACCCACTAGCAGTTCACTCCACCCTGACAGCCTGACTGTATTTCTCAAAGGGCTTTTAAAACCAGAAATCCTGAGTAACCCCTTCCTGGTTCTGGGCTGGGTTTGCAGGAAAGAAAATATTCAAACGTGAACATATGTGGAGGGAGACCGTGGCTCTATGCCAGGCTGGGAGTAAGTCTTGGCCCCTGGCCAAGGCTGGGCACACCTTAAATAGTTGTCAGTCCTTGTCCACATCTTCCTATGGCTCTCTTGACAACAGGCTGGCCACCCAGTGTGCCCAGATCTAGACACAATCTCTGAAACCCAACTTCTTTAAACTTCTCAGTCCTGGCCAGTATGAGGGATGGTTCTTGAAAAGCAATGGTGCCCCAGGGCACAGTCTCGGTCCAGAGCCTTGGCAGCCACTATCTTCCTTTCCAAGCATAATTCAAAGGAAGAGTCCTGGGCTAACAGTTAAGACATTTCCTGGGGCTCTACTCCCATTGATGCCCTTGGCTGAAGGGTCTGGGGCCAGAACCTCACTTTGATAGCATATTTTTCCCTGCTTCCAGTACAAGATGTTTGCAGGAAAGCTCTTTCCTCTCTCTGGGTCTCAATTCCCTCATCTGTAAAATGAGGGGATTGGAATAGATTGGGAGTTCTTAACTTTGAATCTGTGGGCTTATTTTTTTAAGTTGATCACTATTTCAATATAATTGGTTTCCTTTATAATCATTTATAATAAAAATAATAAGATCCAGGACACACAAAAAAAGGTTAACCATTGGCCTAGATGATACATAAAGTCTCTTCTAGCTCTGGAATGATAAAGTTTATTTATTTATTTTTTTTTATAAAGCAATCGGGGTTAAGTAACTTGCTTAAGGTTACACGGCCAGTTATTTCTGGGTATGGTGCAGAGTATCTGAGCCCAGATTTGATCCAGGTCATCCCGACATTGGAGCCAGTGCTCTCACTCGCTGAGCCGCCTGGCCGCCCCAATAAAGTTTATTTTTGATGGTGGTAGTTTCCAATTTGTGGGCCATGATAAAACTCATTAAATGACCAAGTGTCATAAACATAGATTCACAGAAATATAGATCTAAAGCAGAAAGGGACCTCAGCAGCCATGAAATCCAACCTCCTCATTTTTACAGATGGGAAAACTGAGGCCTGGAGAATGAAGTGGCTTGCCCAAGGTCATCATTAGAGGCAGGATTCAAACCCAGGTTTGCTGACTCAGTGTTCTTTCTGCTATATTCCACACTTCCTCCTGTATAAACCCTCTGTTTCCTAATACTGTCTCATGTGCAGAAGAACTATTTTAGAACAGATGTGGATTCTGTGGGTGCTCATTTAAATAATTTGAAAGTGTTAATAAATTCATAGTAGCATTATCTCAATTAATAGATAATAATAGTTAGCATTTACAAGGCATATTAAGATTTGCAAAGCACTTTACTAACATTACCTCATTTGAACATCCCGTGAGGAAGGTGCTTTTATTATCCTCATTTTACAGATGAGGAAACTGAGGCAAACAGATTAAATGACTGGCCCAGGGTCACACAACTCCTAAGTACCTGAGGCTGGATTTGAACTCAGGTCTTCCTGAGCCAAGGTCCAGGACTTTAATTACTGTATCACCTAGCTGCCTCATGGTGGCAATAAGATAGGTTGGTCCAGGAGTGAGGAACCTGTGGCTTTGAGACCGCATGTGGCCCTCTAGGTCCTCGGGTGCAGCCCTTTGACTGAATCCAGACTTCACAGAACAACCCCCTCTCTCCTTATAAAAGGATTTGTTTTGTAAAACTTGGATTCAGTTAAAAGGTTGTATCCAAGGACCTAGAAGGCCACATGTGGCCTCCAGGCTGAAGGCTCCCCACCCCTGGTACAAGAGTTACACATAAGGTGATGAGGGGCTGCCCCACGGTAGTGGCATTGTCAGAAGAGAGAAGGGGCCATATATGAAAGATGTCATCAAGGTCAAATTGACATTCCTCAGTAACTGATTGGATATGGGGTCAAGGTGGGGCGGGGGGGGGGGGAGGAGTCAAGGATAAAATCTAAATTTCCAGCCTAGGTGACAGAGGATGATGGTGACCTCCCTCAATAGTAACGAGAAAGTTAGGAAGTACAAAGGATTTGAAGGGTTCCCACCTTTCAGAAGACTGGGAACCACTGACTTGGGTCACTTTTAATTTCTCACAACTTTTAACATCTTGATGGCATCTTTTCAGCTGCTTGTAGTCAACAATTCTTGGAAGATAAGATGCAGAGGCCAGTTTATGGTCAGTTTACTTCTCCCCAATGTCCTCTGGGTGACCTTCCCACACTCCTTTCCAGTCAAGCTAGTCTACTTGCTGCCCACTGAGGATCTGACATCTCCTAGCCTTCCTGTGCCTAGAATGCACTCCCTCCTCATCTCTGCTGAGAAAGAATCCCTAACTTTCTTCCAGACACTCCTGGGGTGCCAGGTCTTCCAGGATGCTTCCTCTATTATTCATTCTCTCTTCTCTCTTCTCTCTTCTCTCTTCTCTCTCTCTCCCTCCCTCCCTCATTATATACTTTGTATATACTTGGAATTTCCCATATTTGTATCCTTATAATACCCCCCCCCCCAAGTCAATAAACATGTATTAAAAGCCTACAATGTGAGATGCCCATCAATTGGGGAATGGCTGAACAAGTTGTGATATAAGAATATAATGGAATACTATTGTGCTATAAGAAATGATGAGCAAGTGGATTTCAGAAAAACCTGGAAAGATTTCCATGAACTGACGCTGAGTGAACAGAAATAGGAGAACATTGTACACAGAAACAGCAACATGTACACAGTAACAGCAGCATTGCTCAATGATCAACTTTGATAGACTCAGCAATGCAATGATCTAAGACCATCCCAAAAGACTCATGATGGAAAATGCCATCCACATCCAGAGAAATAACCATGGAGTCTGAATGCAGATCAAAGCAGACTATTTTCACTTATTTTTTTAATTTCTCATGGTTTTCCCCTTTTATTCTGAATCTTCTTTCTCACATGACTAACGTGGAAATGCTTAATATGACTATACATGTGTAGCCTATATCAGATTGCATGTCGTCTTGGGGAGGACGGAGGGAGGAAAAAAACTTGGAACTCAAAATCTTATAAAAGTGAATGTTGAAAATTATCTTTACATGTAATTGGGAAAAATAAGATACTATTAAGTGGGGGGGGGGGCAGAGGAGAGCTTATAATGTGCCAGAGCTGGGGAGTCCTGGCTATGCAAAAGAGGTTACATTCTAGGGGGGGGGGGAACAAAATGAAAACAAATTGTAAATTTTTAAAATTTTACATTGTAAAGGAGAAGTAATTTCAGACTCTGGCACCTGGGGAAACCAGGAAAGGCGGCCTCTTGCAGAAGGTGGGATATGAGCCGAGCCTTGAAAAGAAGACAGATTCAGAGGTGGAGGTAAAGAGGACATCCCCCCCCCCCCCCCGCCCCCGAGTGGGGACTGTTTCATTGTTGTGTACCCAACACCTACACGGTTCCTGTTACATTACACACCTGATGAATGTTTATGGAGCTGATATTAATTACCACCCCCAAATTCTCAGATCCCTTCCCATTTTCGGAGGTCTGTTTTCAGAGCCCTCCTCCTCCCTCTGACATTCTGTCCTCCTACTTACACATTCTATGCCCTCCAAAGCCGGCCACGGGCTGTGCGGCGAAGGAGGGCTACAGTATTGGACCACCACCCTGGGGGGAAGAAAGTAGAAGCTCTTGGGGCCGGGGACTGGGATGAAGTTTGTGTGCTTTAAGAGAAAGCCTCCCTCGGCTGAGGATTTGGGAACATAATTGGAAGCCCAGTTTTCTCCCCGTCCCCGGGTCTCAGACCCAGGGCCCCTCCTGGACAAGGAGTGATGGGGTTCATGGTTCCTAGGCAGAGATGTAATGGCTGAAGTCCTGGGACTTTCTCAGTTCTTAGTTCTCTCAGATTCTTGATCCCTAACGCTCTAGTTTCCACCTTCAACATTAAGAAAGGAGAGAGGAGGGATTTTCCTTTAGAGAATTTGAAACAGGTGACAAGCCCAGAATCTGGGACTGGCCTTTCTGGTCTCTGCCCCAAAGATCGGGGGGGAGACCTGGGGGGGGACACTTGTCCACCCACACAACCCCCCCCCCCCACGACGCACCCTTACTCCCCACCCCCCCCCCCACCCCCCCCCCCCCAACCCCACACGCCCCCGCGCC
>NW_027185588.1:6683465-6705097 GCF_028583685.1 Petaurus breviceps papuanus | reverse complement strand
CCAGATTCAGCACCTCCCAGGACACCAAAGGACGCGGTGGAAGAGTGGAGGTGGGTGGGAAGGCTAGAGCTTTTCCCCAAGATTCTCCCGCTCCCTTGGAGGTCTAGAAAATCAGCGCCCCCCTCTCACTGTCCCTGGTCAGCCCCCTCCCGTTACAGGGTGTTAGGTGATCTCAGACCCCCCTCCTCACAGCACTCACCACTGAAGCCCTGCCCCTGAAGCAGGCAGCTCTTCCCCTAGAAATCGGCTCCGACCTTCCAGCCACAATGTTTCCCTCTAGACAGGGAAGCTAGGTTTCATCTGATTAATAATTGGCCACCTCCGTTCTGCCCCCGCCCAGCTCAGGCCCCTCCCCCAATCCACACCCAGGTTCCTGGGCTCAGGAGATGCTCCGGGCCACTGTCCGGCTAGTCCCTCTTATCTGTCTTCACACTCCAAGTTTCTTCCCACATTTCCCAGTGTTCAAAGAGCCCTGGGCTAGGAGGCTGAAGGTTTAAGTTCCAGTCCTTGCTGTATCACAGACTTTTCTTCAGCAAGTCGCTGCCTCTTTCTGAGCCTCAGTTTCCCTGTCAGATGAAGGTTTTGGACTAAATGGTCCCCTAAGGTTTTCCTTCTCTGCTCCTCATCCCCCATTTTGATATCCTTTGTTCTGAGAGCCCTCCTAGCTCTAACGTCGGGTATTCTAGCGGCCCTCCTGACTCTGACATTCCATATTTTTAGGATCTCTCCCACAGCCAGTAAATGTCTACCTAGCCTCAATCACTAATTGGGCATTGCCTCAGTAAAACCTGGGAAAGACCTTAGCTTAAAACGGCCAAGGTCTCCCAATGTGTCTGTCCAGGGCCATCTCCAGTTGTCCTGATCTGTATTTTACCCACTGGACCCAGATGGCTCCGGAGGAGAAAGTGAGGCTGGTCACTGCAGAGTCCTTCCTCAATTCAGCCCCATGCACGTGCACGTCATTCCACCTGCCACCTCCCTGACATCACCATCCGCTTTGAGAATGAAGGAGAAGCAGTAACAAAACAACTTCTCTCCCAGAGCTGCCATTCTGTGCTCTAAGGCCCCTTCCCAACTAGCAGCTCTGCCTCAGAGGGGTCCACTTCCTCTCAGCAATCCTCTTAATACTACCCCTCCTCCAGCACTTGGGACCTCTCCTAGTTTTGTCAGGGAAAAAGGAAGAGGCCCTTTCCCTTTGACATGCAGATTGGTCTTTGCTCTCAAAGATAATTAACACTTCAAGGCAACTTTTTCCCTCCACCTCTAGAGACTTTCACCAAACCTTCATAGTAACCCTCTCCAGGATTCTTCTAACTGTAGGGAAGGAAGTCTCCAAGAGGGTGTTCCTCCTCCTAGAAAATGGAAAATTGAGAAACTGGATGGCAGAGAAGGGAAGGAGTGATCCATCACACTGGAATCAATCAGCAACAAAGCCTGACGAGGCCCAGTTCTCTGGCCTGAGATGCCTCAGTGATCTTAATGGTTATTTGGACCCTGGACCCTTCTGGCAGTCTGGTGAAGCCTACAGGACCCTTAAGTAACTGAAGGACATGATCAGTTTCAGTCAGAGGTCAGTGAAAATAAAGTTGTAGGTTTACACGCCAACACTCTTCCCATTAGGTTCACAGACCTTCTCACATCTTTCTATGTGTCCTTCTATGTGTCCTCAGCTGAGGGTGCCAAGGGCTTTCTCTTAGATCAAGAACTCCCAGCCAACGGCATCCTGAAAAGGAATACAGGTGGGTCTAAGCCCAAGAATCAAGGAAGGGTAGCTTGAGTCCAAGGCCAGGCCCAGCACGCCAGGAACAGGAAAAAGGTTGGTTAAATGACTCAGTGTAGATGACTGAGGACATGTCCCACTTTGAGCAGAGCCCCACCGCTCCCAAAAGTGAAGACAAGGGATACCACCTCATAAATAAACACGATCTTACCCCTTGCTTCTAGTAAGTGACTTCGGCAGCTCACCGTTATGGTGTGCAAACATATTTTGAAATATGTATACAAAACCTCCCATGCTCTAGAATGCTATGTATGCCTTGCAAATACAGACATATTTAACTTTAACGTAATTGATTATGGTCAAATATACCATGCTGTAAATCAGAAACTAGTGCAAAGAGGCTGGCTGACCCAGCTGTGACTAGATGCGCCCATCCTTCCTGGTGCCCAGACACTGACAGAAACTTTTACACTGAAGGAGTTTGACATGGGAATCAATGGCACCATTCAGAGCCAGTCTCTTCCTGCCTCAGAGGGATCAGGTAACTAGGCTTGCCTTCCTCAACAAAACTCTGCTATTGAAGTTTCTGCTTTTATCCACAGCGTACATTTTAGACTGGTGTCCAATAGAGCCTAGCATGCTTCTACACTCCTCTGTCCTCTGTGTCAGATCCATCTTTCCCTCTACAGGGACAGTCCTAGGGCTTTTGGACCCTTAGTTTGGACCCCTCCTCTGGAGGGGAGGCCAGACAAGACAGAGTTAAATCTAAGGAAGGGTGGGGGTAGGACCAGGAACTCAGAAAAAGTCATGATTCTTACACACACCAAAGATAATGTAAAAAAAAAGAAAACAGAAGAAAGGAAATTAGGGGAAAGAGCCCTGGGACAGGAGCCAGAAGAGCAGGTGACCCAAAGTAGAGAACCTCAGGCCTGTGCCCAAGGACACTCCACCTATATTCTAAACTCTCTAATTCATGCTTTCTGTCAAAGCATCATAAACTGAGACCTGGAAGGGAGTTCGTAGAGGCAGTGTGGAAACAGGCCTACATTTGGGGCACAAAGACCTGAGCAGGGTGGAAGCCCACCTCTGCCACCCACTGACAAAGCAAATAAGTGACCATCAGCCTTCTTTCTCTTCTGCAAAATGGGATAACTGTACCTCCCTGCTAAGGAAGGTAGGAACCTGACAGGAGATAACCCTTGTGGGAAACCAGCAAACATTAAATGCACTATATAAATGTCGGCAGCTACCATGAGTGTCTGGCCAGCTTTGACATTTCTATGTTCTGCATTTTAAGGGCCCTCCTAGCTCTGACATTCAGGGTTCTAAGAGACCTCCTAGCTCTGACATTCTGTGCTCTAAGGGCCCTCCCAGCTCAGACATCCTGGGTTCTAAGAGACCTCCTAGCTCTGACATTCTGTGCTCTACAGGCCCTCCCAGCTCTGACATCCTGTGTTCAAAGGGTCTTTCCAGCTCTGACATTCTGGATTCTAACATTGCTGCTTGCTGGTCTTGAGTTTTTCCTTGCCAAATCCCCTCCAATGTACAGCTTGGACTGGGCTCCACAATGAAAGACTCACAGAGAAGCCAAGCTGAGCCCCCTACCTCTTATTTGGCCTCCCTTTCCCCAACTGAGAAGAGGCCCAGAGCCAGAATAGTTTTATTAGAAAATAGAGTGTTTATTCAAATGACATAAAACCCCAGGGGCTGGACTGACCTTGGGCTGAGGGAAGGACTGTGGGAGGGAAGGGGAAAGCCAGGGGAAGGAAACCTGCAAGGCTCAGTCCAGGGTGGGGAACTTTGGGCCCCCACTCTCCAATTCCCAACCCTCCCAGTTCACACCACACCCTCCCCCCTCCCCCCAGAGGGCTGGGGTCACTCAGTGTCTGTTTAAAATCAACCTGGTCTAAAGTTTGGGGTGCAGGGTGGGAGGGAGGAGGCCCCACCACGGAGCCAAAGTGCAAATCCAAGCCCAGAAAGGGAGCAGCACAGCCTAGCCAGTGGAGCTCAGCAGCCAGCCAGATAGGTTCCTGTGGAACACAAAGGGCTGCTTAGGTGCAGGGAGATGGCTGGGGCTTCTCTTCTTCTGTGTTCTTGGGTTTCCGGCTCCTTCCCTCCCCATTCCATGCCCTGGGAGTTTTTGAAGCCCACCTGTGTCCTGAACACTGAGGCTCCCCCTCTCTCTCCTCCAATCCCTGGCTGGAATCTATTCCCCATCCCACTCCCTACCCCTCCACCACCTCCAGGTAGCAGCATTTCAGACCCTTTTTTGGGGACCCCAGGGGTAGGGCCATATAGGGGCTGTGATGAAAAAGGAAGCCCGGGGTAGGGGGAGAATGGCCCCTTCTATTACCTGTGGCAAACCTCCTTTTCACCAGAGACATGCGGTACCCACTGCCCACAAGCTCCACATCCACCCCAGACAGGGTGCTGCCCTCACTGGTGAAGTGGGCAGCCACTGGGCCAGGCATGCTGGGCCCAGACAGAGGTTCCCAACTGGCAGAGAGATGGCCTTGGCCTGGAGGGACAAAAGCAGCTAGATGCTGATCTAGCCTAACCCTGGGGATCAGGGCATTCCCTATGATACCCTTCTAGGCCTGAGGAGAGAGCCTATAGGGCCACTGGGCCCACAGACTCCCATCCCCCAGTCTCATCAGCCACAGGGATTTCCTGGCTGACGCCCCACCTCCCACCTGACACCCCCACCTCCCTAAGCTCCCAGAGCAGAGGCGGCTGGCCCATGGAGCACAACCAATGGTTTGCTATATGCCACTGGACAAAATCTCCCCGGGATGGGCATGAGGAGAGACTCCTGTCTAGATCTCTGCCATGTTGGAGTCACTGCCCATTCTTCATGTGCCTCACATAAGCAGATATCTCCCCCCTAGAATGTGAGTACCCTGAGGGCAGGACAGTTAGGCTCTTCCTTCCTACCCCCAGTGCTTAGCAGAGTGTCGGGTGCACAGTAGATGTTAAGAAAATGCTTGTTGGCTGTCTTCTAGTTATTTGTGGACAAGCTGACCAGATCCTACAATCTACCCCTTGGGGGTGGGGATTGAGCCCTTTTTTCATCCTTATATCTAAGAGTACTCAGCCCAATGCCTTGAATATAGCATGCACTTAATAAATGTGTTGTGGGTTCTAAGGGTCCTCCCAGCTCTGACATCCTGGGTTCTAAGGGCCCTCCCGGCTCTGACATCCTGGGTTCTAAGGGCCCTCCCAGCTCTGACATTCTCTGCTCTAAGGGCCCTCCCAGCTCTGACATTCTGTGTTCACTGGGCCCTCCCAGCTCTGAGATTTATGTTTTAAGGTTCTACAAGGGGAGGATTTAGGCCTGGGGAACAGAAGATGCCCAGGAAGCTTAGAGGAAGAGTACAGGCTCACCCCCTTCCTCTGACACATCTGGAAGTCTCCACAAGAGCCTCTTCTCCTCCAGGTTCCTATGGGTAGAAAAGGGTAAAGGCCTCAGCTGGGCCTGGTCCCTTCCTCATCCCATTCAGACTCTGGTCCTGGGTCCCTGGCTCTTGACAAGTGAACTTGGGCTTCTTCTTGCAGTCTTCCAGCCATTTTAAACAATCCACATTTGCCATCTCCACTCCCCACCATCTCCCCTCTGGTCCATCCCACCCTTCCCTCATTAGAGTATAAGCTCCGGGAGGAGAGAGAGGATCTGTCTGGCTTACTTATACCTCTGTCCCTAGCAGTTAGTAAATGCTTAATAAAATGTTTTTGTATTAAAACATTTGGGCAGCTCAGTAATGAAGTGTATAGAATGCTGAGCCTGGAGTTAGGAGGGTATGAGTTCAAATCCAGCCTCAGATACTAGCTGGGTGACCCTGGGCAAGTCACTTCACCTGGCTTGCCTCAGTTTCCTCATCTATAAAATGAGCTGGAGAAGGAAATGGCAAAACACTCCAGTATCTTTGCCAAGAAAACCCCAAACGAGACCACAAAGAATCGAACGTGATTCATCATCAACAACATTCAAACATTCATTTGCTTGTTCATTCATTCATTCGTTCATTCGTTCATTCATTCATTCATTCATTCATTCATTCATTCATTCATTCATCAGGCTCTTCTTGGGTCCCAGTTCTGGCACAGGGAATCTCTAGTGTCCCTCAAAGCTTATACATCACTTACTGAGGTCTTTCCTGGTCTCCCCAGCTGCTAACTTCCACTCTCAATTACCTTAAATTTGTTCTGAGTATATCCATGACATGGTAGATGACAGATCTACTCAGTGTGCATAAGTGGGTCCCTGGGCAGTACAGAAGCTCCCTGAGGGCCAGGACTGTTCATCTCACTAGCACCTGGCACAGCGCCAGCTAGGCTGTAGGTCCTTTAAATAGGCTTGTGGACTGATGGCCCCAGGGTCCCAGAATGTACCCACTACCTCAATGGAAAACCCAGGAAGGGGCTCACCAGCTGGCAGCGGGCTGTAGACGGACATTGGTGACCGGCTCCTCAACAGGCAGCAGGATCTGGACGTTGGTGAGTGGGGTGGGCAGGGCCATGGCGCTTGGGCAATAACTGTACTCCACCGAGACCTGGGTCAGGGCACGGCCACACTGCCAGTGGGCACTGAGCTGCAGAGGAGCCGACTGGACCCCAGGCTTGGAGAACTGGGCAGGGGAGAGGAGAGCAGCTTGGGATAGAGGAGCAACTTTCTTGTCTCCTGAGACCCCACCCCACCCCAATTTGTCCTGTATGTTGGCTGAGAGCCTCCTGCCTATCCAAGAAGGCCCCTCTAGCTCTAACCCTGACCACTACTGGCTTTGTATGGGAGCAATGAAAGGTCCCCATCCTGGCCCCTTGGGTGCCCATGGAGAACCACCATCCCATCTCCCTCGGTATCCTCTTAGAGCTGCCATCCCCACTCCCACCCACGGGTCCAGAGAGCTTTCTTCCGTCTGTTGTGATTACAGGTGAGATCCTCCTTGGTGTATGCCCAGCTCTACCTCTGGCTGTGTGCCCCTGGCAGGCCTCACCTTATACCGAAGCAGCACCACATTGTAGTAGGAGGCTGCTGGGCTCTGTTCGGCCTGGCGCTGTAGATGCCCCGTCAGAGCAGACATATTCAGCCAGAAGTCCTTGGTGGCTGGATCACTTTGGGAAGGGTCACTGTGGGGCAGGGTTAGGGCTGGTTGGCTCTGGTTTCCCATAACTATCCTGACGTTCAAGGTCCAAGTTCAGCTCTTCCCTCCACCCCCACACCCATTCTTCCCCTCCCCAGCCCCTCAGGATCCTCCTAGCTCTGGTCATCCGGCCAGTATCTCATGAGTCAATCGCCCCTGGCCCAAGCACCCAGGGTCCCCTTGGCATTCTGGCTGGACCAGCCTCCCCCACACCTGAAGAGTAGGTCAGCGTTGGGCTGGAAGTGTTCAATGACAGCTGTACGGACCAGACGGAAGCTGAGCACAGGCAGGGGCATCGTCCCGCTGAACACCCTCACGATCCCCGCAGGGAAGGACATGGTCAGCTCACCTGTCACCTTCACCATGCAGCTGTGGGGCACAGAGCTCAGAGGTGGCACCTGGGCCCGAGCCTCACCTCCAGAGGAAAGAGCTTTCCCAGGAGCAGCTAGGGCACAATGGATGGAATGCTGGACTTGGAGTCAAGAAGACCCGAGTTCAAATCCTGCCTCAGACACTGCTTTGTGACCCTGGGCCCACTTTCTCAGCCTCAGTTTCCCCATTTATAAAACAGGGATTACAATAGCACCTACCTCCTAATGTTGCTGTGAAAACCAAATGAGATAATATATGTAACACTTTGTACATGGTGTACAAGGTTGTTATTGCTATTGTTAGCATCACTGTATTTTATTATTCTATTTATTGTTTATCTTGTATTTATTTGTTAATGTATACAAATTCTATAACATAAATTTATAATGCTAAAAGTTGTTATTATCATTGGATTTCATATATTATTCCATTTATTATTTATCTTGTATCTGTTAGTATATATAAATTCTAGAATATAAATATATAAAGCTCAAAGTGGTTATTATTACCATTGTATTTCATATATTATTCTACTTATTATTTATCTTATATTTATTATTCTATGAATAAAATATATTTAAAAATAAAGTATAATAAATATTTAATCATAGGTTTAACATAAATATCTCAGCATATAAATCTATATAAACTATATTATATTATAAGGATATATAACAGTATGTTACAATATATGTTACATAAAATAGTCATATTATTTTAGATTATTATTTATATTTATTTTATTAGTATATGGTTTATATACTTCTGTTGCTAAGACCTGTGATTTCCTCACATTGTGCTGGAGTCCTTCTCCTCCCCATTCACAGATCCATGCCTTATCTGGAGTTTCTAGTCTGAGATTTGCGGGATCACTGCAAGGTGTGGTCAGCAAGTGGCACGTTTTCCAGGCCAAATGTGAAATTAGGCCTTTCCCCTCCCACCCACTTAGTCAGGCTAGCTCTCTTAGCGATATCCTGGGCCTGCCATTGCATTTGACATGATTCTATTGCCTACAATGTACTTTCCTATCCATGATCTCACTTGAGCCTCAGAACTCTCAGGAGAAGAAGGACAGGAGGCCAGCGAGGTCTTTAACCCTATTTTACAAAGAAGGAAACTGAGGTCCCAATAAGTGAAGAGACTCCCCCTAGGTGGTGCAGTGAGTTAGTTTAGGGACCTCAGTTCTCATTCTGGTTCTAGCCCTAATCTCAAGCCATGGTCTGTGTCCACTTGACCATCCAGTAGCCTGGGGGAATCTTTAGGGGGAAGAGCTACAGTGGCCTGAGGGGCAAGTAAATGAGTGATGGAACCCTGGTCAGACTTGACCCCCCTCTTTCCCCCTCAACCCTATCTGTTCCAGTTAGTGGCCTACCTGGAGGCATCCTGGCCTCGGAAATAGGCATGGATATACTCTGTGAAAGCTGTGGCTACAGGCAGGGCATCCTGGGAGCCTAGCACCACGGGGCTGGGGCCCCTGGAGATCCCTGCAGAGGGGAAAAAGACAAGCCAGGATCAGTTTTCAGCCCCAAGAGCCCCTCAAAGAATTGTACCAGGAGATAAAATAATAGCTAGGAGGATCTTTAGAGATAATCAAATTCAGTCTCATTTTACAAATGGGGAAACTGAGGCTCAGTGAGGGGAAAAGCTCACAAAACACAAGTCTGGGGCAAAACTGTGAGTCAGATTACAGGATGTCCCAGTTAGAAGGGAGGGACTATAGAAAGAATGGCCTTAGGGGCGGCTAGGTGGCACAGTAAGTAAAGTGCCGACCTGGAGTCAGGAGGACCTGGGTTTGGAACCTGTCTCAGACACTTAACACCCACACAAAAAAAAATAGCTGTGTAACCTTGGGCAAGTTACTTAACCCCAATTGCCCTCCAAAAAAAAAAAAAGGGAAAGAATGCCCTTAGCAACAGGCAGTCCAGGTTCTCCTTGGAATCCTCCAGCCATGGGGAGCTCACTACCCACAAAAGGCACCCATTCCACTTTTAAATAGCTTTCTTCCTTCCAACTTTTTCCTAACTTGGAGCCAAAACCTGTCTCCCCAGGGCCTCTTCCACTCACCACCCCAGTTCTGCCCTCAGGGGCCACAACAAAGGAGGCTAATCCCTTTTCCACCTGAAGGCCTATTAGGTACTCAGAGGATCATAGGATTTAGAGCTGGCAGGCCTCCCAGTGATACCCTGGTTTGACTACTTACTAGATGAGAAAATTGAGACCTGGACCCAAAGGGCTATAAAAATGTGCACAGCCTTTGACCCAGCAATACCACTTCTAGGGCTGTATCCCAAAGAGATCATAGACGTGGGAGATAGACCCACATGTACAAAAATATTTATAGCAGCTCCTTTTGTGGTGGCCAAGAACTGGAAATTGAGGGGAGGCCAATCAAGTGGGGAATGGCTGAACAAGTTGTGGTATATGAATGTAATGGAATACTATTGTGCTGTAAGAAATGATGAACGGGTGGACTTCAGAAAAATCTGGAAAGACTTATATGACCTGATGCAGAGTAAAGTGAGGAGAACATTGTATACAGTAACAGCCACAGTGTGTGCTGACTAGCTGTGATAGACTTAGTCCTTTTCAGCAATGCAAGGACCTAAAACAATTCCAAAGGACTCATGATGGAAAATGTCAGTCACATCCAGAGAAAGAACTCTGGAGTCAGAATGCAGAATGAAGCAGACTGTTTTCTTTTTTGTTTTGTTTTTCCTTCTCATGATTTTTCTCATTCATTATAATTCTTCCATGTAACATGACTAATATGAAAATGTGTTTAATAGGAATGTATGTGTAGAACCCATATCAGACTGCAGACTCTCTTGGAGAAGGAGGGGGAGAAAATTTAAAACTTGTGGAAGTGATTGTTGAAAACTAAAAATAAATAATTTAATTTTTAAAAACGAAAAAAGAGGGGGCGCCAGGTGGCTCAGTGAGTAAGAGCGCCGGCCCCAGAGTTGGGAGACCTGGGATCGGTTCCAGCCTCAGATACTTAACACTCACACAAAGAAAAGAACTGGCCATATTAAAAAAATTTTTTTTAAGCAATCGGGGTTAAGTAACTTGCTCAAGGTTACACGGCCAGTTATTTCTGGGTGTGGTGCTGAGTGTCTGAGCCTGGGACTCGATCTCCAGGTCATCCCAACACTGGAGCCGGTGCTCTTACTCGCTGAGCCACCTGGCCGCCCCTTAAAAAAAAATTTAAAAAAAAAAAGAAAGAAAATTGAGACCTGGAGATGTTAATTGCCTAGGAACACACAGCTAACCAGAGACAGAGGCAGAGATGGGAACCTTAGACTTCTGAGTTTAAATTTAGTCAATCAGTCAACCAGCGTGTGGACACACAAAATAGGCCTTGCTCTCAAGGAGGTTACAGTCCATCAATCATCCATGTTCTCTATCTCAGGACCTGAAGGATGCAGTCATGGCAGCTCCTAGCCCCCAGCCTAGAGCCCTCTCCACTCCCCAGGTCAGTTCAGGCCCTCCCCTCCACTCCCCGCCCCATCCATTCTACAGGGAGCCCAAGACATACCAAGTCCTGACTGGGGAAAGCCGCTGCTCCTCTCTGGGAGGCTGCTAGGGACGGAGGAACTCAGTGGGGATGGGCTCAAGGAACGAGACTGGAAGCAAAGTAGAGATCACTGGAGCCAGTCAGAGATCATGTCTGACCCTCTTCATTGAGAAAATAGAGGCCCAGATATGGGGGAGCTGGGGTGTGACTCCCCACCCCAGGCTATGAGGGCAGCCCATGGGCAGTTGCCCAGTGCCCTCCTCGAGCCTCTTCCCATGCCTCTACTCCCCCTCCCCATTCTAGCCATCTAGGGTCCCCACTTCCCATCCTGGCAGCCGGCACAGCCCAGACCTATGAGCATCCATGTACTACAAGAAGTAAGGCATGTGCCAACCAGCCCTACCCCCCTCTCCTGGGGACCCTGCTACCCTTACCAGGTCTCCACTGCTCCGGGTGAGGGTACTAGGTGTCTTCCTGGTATGACCTCTTCTGGGTAGCATTGCTTGTCCTTCCCGGGACCCTGCATCGGGCAGAGCAGGCACCAGGTCTGAGCATCCATGGGATGAGAGATGGGCAAGAACAAAACCATGAGAGCAATGACAACAGCTGTTATTTACATAACATGCTACAGCTTGCAAGGCACTATATATATGTACATACATACATACATGTGTGTGTGTCTATAATATCTCATTATTTGATGCTTTCAACAACCCTGCATAGCAGGTGCTACAGTCACCCTCATGACAAAGACAGGGCTGACAGGGGCTGAGTGACTTGCCTAGGGTCACACAAACTGAAGAGTTTGGGGCAGGATTTGAACTCTGTACAGTATCCATAAGATACAAGTTACCAGTGATTAGAATTTCTAATAACACTTCAAAGCTTACAAAGTGTTTTCCTCATGATAGCTCCCTGCAGGGTGTATAAAGATTATGTTCTCAACTTGACAGATCAGGAAATTGAGTGGGGAAGGGACACAGCCTAGGTTGTATACTGAGTCACTGGCCAAGTCAGGATAAAGCCTTGTCCGCCAGTGTCCCCAGCTAGGAACCTTTCCGCTTCATCCCACTGCCTCCCTTACACATCCATCCCACCCCCATACCAAGGAAGCTTGGAAAGGAAGGGGGAAGGGAGAGGACTCAGTTTCCCCAAGCATTGGGTGGGAGTGAGAGGCAGACAGGCTTGCCTTCAGAGGCTCTATCACTGGGAGTATGTGAGCAGAGGCTAGGCCTCCTGGGAAGACTGAAGAGAGCAAGAGGTTGGTCCAAACCCGTCAGGGCTTCCTGGGGGCCCTCCCATCTCTGAGATTCTAAGCTCCCCCGAACCTGGAAGAACTGGACATTTTGGGAATGGGCTCAGACTCACCATCACTCGCCCAGGGGTCTCGGTTGGGCTCGGATCCTGGAGGCCCCCCTGGCGCAGTCCAGGCAGGGCAGGTGTGGGGCCGGGCTGGTGGGGAGCTAGGAGGTCTCCTGGCCCCGGGGGGACTCTGGGGTGTGGCCGGTCGGGGAACCCAGGAGTCTGGAGAGGGGCCAGGGGCTGGGTGGGATGGGGAGTCCAGACCTGAGTCCTCCACATTCTCTGGGGATGAGGAGGAGAAGGGAGAGGGGCTGGAGGTAAGGCCGTAGCTGCCAGAGCCTGGAGAAGGGGAGGAGAGACGAAGGGGGTCAGAGAGGTGGGGAGTCCAGCTTCACAGCCTGGCCTCCGCTAAGTGGCCTCCCCCCACCATCACCTGGAAAGTCTGGCTCCAAGGCTGACTCCAGGGGAGGGCCAAAAAGGGTCTTGGACAGCTGCACGTCTGATTGGGGCTTTTCTGCACATCTGGAGATGGGGGAGGGGCAGAATTTACAGCTCAATCTCTGGCTCCAAATGGTGGGGTGGGGAGGGGAGGGATTAAACGCAGGGGGAAAGGTCAGGATACAGGGCTGGAGGGGAGGAGATATTGGAGCACAGGGCAGGGGTCCTGGGTGGGGGAACACATAGATGCACCCTGACTTGTTGCACCCCCTCCCCTCCCCTGCATGCATACACACCGGATGGCTCTGGAGGCCGAGTGAGGCCTCAGTGGTTTCCCTGACATCTCCCCTGTAAGAGACCCCACATCTCAGTTTAAGCTTGCCACGCTCCCCCACCCATTACCAACAGGCTCTTCCCCCCTGGGGTCCCCAGAGACCCTCCTTCCCACTCTGTCCAGCCACCCAATCCTATGGAGACCCCAGGGCAAGGACTCAGAGGGCTGGGAGGGCCTGGAAGAAGCTGGGGGCTCCAGAAAGAGGCTGGGACCAGGACCTGGTCTCAGCCCAGCTGCTCCCCTCCCCCCCCCATAATAGGAAGGGCACTTACGGGAGGAATGGCGTTTCATGGTGCCCTGTGAACAGAACAGGTGCATCAGGAGGTCCCCCAATATACACCCACCTATCTTCCCCACCAGGGCACCACCATGGCCTCTGACCTCCCATGCCCCTGGCTCATCATCTCCCCCACTGCCCACCTCCTTACCCCAGGGCCTGGTGGCAGGATCAGGCTGCCCGCTGTGGCCTTGAGCTGGGCTGCAGCGGCCTCGGCGTCCCGGGACTGGCTGGGGGGCGGGGCTGGCTTGATCTGGACAAAGAACTTTCGGGGCTCCTCGTCATCATCATAGTCAGAGTCACTAGATGAACAGAAGCGTGGGTTCTCCCGCTCTGGTGCTCAGGGGTCAAGGAGGCAAGTAAAAAACTGAACACTCTCCCTGCCCTCCCTCGGCCTCCTGTCTCCACTCCCAACACCTCCACATCAAGCCCAGGCCATGAACAGACAGAGCCTCTAATCCCACAGAAGCCTTGGGAACAAGTTCTATTTGGTGATGGACAGTGGAGATGGAATCAGAGGTCTGAGTTCTAATCTTGACTCTTGGGCCTCAATTTCCACATTTGTAAAAGGATGGATTTGGACTAGATAACTTTCAAGATCCCTTCAAGTATCCCATCTAAATCTAGGATGCCATATATGTTTCAGAGGGACCCCTGACATCGAAGGCCATGTCTCTCCCCATAGAAGCAGCTAGGTGGTGTCAAGGATAGAGGGTCAGACTTAGGGCCAAGGAAACTTGAGCTCAAATATGGCTCCAGAAACATACTAGCTGTGTGACTCTGGGCAAGTCACTTTGTTTCTGTTTACCTCAGTTTCCTCACCTATAAAATGGGGATAATGACAGCACCTACCTTTCAGGGCTACTGGGAAGATCAAATGTGATACTTTTGTAAAGTACTAAACACAGTTCTTGGCACATAGTAGGAATATAATGAATGCTTGTTTCTTTCCTTTTTCCTTTCCTCCCCCTCCCTCTCTTCCTTCTTTCCTTCCTTCTTTCCATGGCCCAGGGGTTCCCTGAGGAGCCCTACACACCGCAGGCTTCCTCTGGGTAGATCCCCCCATCTTTTTCTTAGCCGAAGGCCTCCCTGAAGGTAGACCTCACGTTATCATCACCATTAATTATTATAAGGGATGGAGACTACACCTGGGATCTCATTGATAGAGGGTGAGTTTCCTCCCTCTAGGTATTCAAGTTGGTCCCTGCCACTTATCTGGAGCCCCAAGAAATGAAGTGACTTGCCCAGGGTCATCCAGTCAGTATGTGTCAGAAACAGGACTCGAACCCAGATCTTTCCTATCCTACACCCACTGTGCCACGCTGCTCATTACTGTTATTATTGTGCTTATTATTCCTGTTTTCTTTCAAAGTCAACTCTAGAAAACTCTCCAAATTGATCAAAGGCAGGAAAAGTGTTTATGAGTATTGGCTGAAGGAGTGTCCTTACCTGGGAATTCTCAAGGCTAATTAAATCAAAGCCCAATCTATTGTTATTCATGATTATTGGTATTTCATCCTCGGGCTTGCTCCAGGGCCCAGCACGGGCCAGTGGCCTGGTTGTCATTCCCATGTTGACCACAAGGTGGTGATCATTCACCACTTTCCAGGCCTGAATTCTGAGCTTAGCCAGGCCCAGTGAGCTGGCTGGGAAGGGGGGGAGGGGGCCAGCGACTCTGCTTTGGCCCTGCTCCCCAGGCCCCACTTCCCCAGATTTGGGGTGGAAGGATATTGTTCTGATTGACATCTGGCCGGACAGTGAAGCCTTCCTCATCCACTACAGGGCAGGTCTGAGGGAACAGGTATATCAGGGGCACTGGGAAAGGGGTAGGTCCCCTGCCCCATTCCACACGCCCTCAAACAGAAACACCAAGCCTCCTGGAAGGACCCAGCCTCTCCCTTGCCCCTCTACGCTGAGCTCTCCTCAATGCCAATATGCCATCTCCCACCTGTGTCTTTGCACTGGCCCGGCCTCCTCCCCTCTGCTCCCTGGCTCCAAGTCCCAGCTTCTGCCAGAGGCCCTTTGGGTACTGCAGGAGCTGCCAATGCCGTGATATCCACATAACCTTCCTATACTCCACAGTATGTGCCTGGCTTAGGGCTTAATAAATGCTTGTTGACCAGCTGTTAGGGACTGGTTCCAGGCCTTGCCACTGACTCACGGTGTGATTTTGGGGAAGTCCCTTCCTCTCTCTGGGCCTCAGTTACCTGTACCTCCCTCTCCCTTCCTCCACTCCCTGAGAAAAATGAGGGTGTCTGAATGGTCTTTAAGGTCAGTTACTTCAGGCTGTGACACCCTGCCTTCAGCCTCACTCAGTACCCAGCCTGGGGCCCATCCAGTAGGAGGACTGATAGATCTCAGCTTTGCTGAGGGGAGCAGAACTCTCACAGCCCCTACTCACCACAGATTCAGTCTCTGGGGAGTCCCTGGAGGAAGAAGATGCCAAAACATTAGAGGCCAGCTCCCCTCCAGCTCCTTCAAACCCCATTGTTGCTCATCTCCTTCCCTAAGACCCTCAGCCCCCCTATCCTCCTCCCAGATCCCAAGAAGGGCCAACTCCCTTCTTCTCTCAGGGCCTTGGTTCTCACCTCCTAAGCCTCTATCCCAACCCAAGGGTATCTTAGTCCTAGACCACTCCTTTCTCCTCCGTTCCCCCCTCTTAGGACCATGAACCCCAACTCCATCCTGATCCCTGGGCCCCTTATCATCTACTATCCCCAGTCCACTCCAAGTCAGGATGACCCAGAAGAGGGGAAGAAGGCCCAGTGGCCCTCCTGGGGTGGGACCAAGGCTTTCTGCAGGGCTAAGTAAGTCTTACGATGGCCGATGTTCACGCTCCCTCCGGCTCAGCCCAGGGATTCGGAAGGGCCTGTTCCCACCACTGCCTCGGAGGCGTCTCCCACCTGTGTATTGGGGAGGGGGAAATAGGGAGGGAGAGGAGGGTATGGACAAGGGCATTGAACCCCAAGGAAAGGGACAATGGAATCTGGCAGTTTCCTGAATTTGGATGCCAGAGGGGGATAGACAAGGAGAAAGGAAGGACCCCCACCCATATCACCATGCCACATCCCCCTTCCCCTCCTCTGTCCAATTCCAGGGATTCTGGGGTCTGATCAGACCCTAGGACAGCAGTAAGGGGCTAGGGGGTGGGGGGCCCAGGCAGGGCCTCCAGGGGCCCCCACACGTACTTGCCTTCCGGAAGGGCCATAGAGCTGTACTCCTCAAAGTCTACGACACCTGAAAAAGAAGTAATTGGGAGACCCTGTAAGGTTTTTTTTCTTCCCCTAACTTCTACTGACCTCTCCTGCCATCTTGTATCTGTTGAAATCCTACCTTTAAGGGCCATCTCCTGCATCCCTCAGAATCAGGTTGTCAGAGCTCATCAGGTTCAGAAATCACTGAACACAACGTTCCCCTTTTTTCATAGATGAGGAAACTAAGGCCCAGAGAAAGGAAGTAAACTTGGCCAAAGTCATATAATGGTACAGACAGGGAGAGAAACTAGATCTGCTCATTCTTAGTTCATATATTTAGAGTTGGAAGGAGCCTTAAAATTCACTCAAGTCTATCTCTCCTTCATTTTACAGATGAGGAAACTGAGGCTCAAGAGGTTAAGTAACTTACCCAAAGTCACACAGGGAGTAAATGGAAAGAGCCAGGATTTGAACCCAGGTCCTCTCACTTCAAATCTAGCACTCTTTTCACTTTGCCTGCTATAGTACCTCCCTATACCCTATGGCCTTTTAATTCCAAAGTAGACAGCTTTAACAAAAGCTTTGAAAGAAAACAAATACTTAGAAACAATTTTGCCTCCACAGAACTCCCTTCCTCCCTGTGGCAAGCCTCCATAAGATCCAGCAGGGTCTACCAAGGTGGTAAGGTCCAGCCCCCAACTACGCCTGTTGTTTAAAGACCAAATTAGCTAAGTAGTAGCCTACTTCCATTCCCAGGAGGTGGCCCATTAGACCAGTCTTTGGTCATGGCATCCCATGAAACAAAGAAAAATATAAACTAGGCCTCTGTCCTGTGTAGGTCCCTTTCACTCCTGCAGAGACAGTCACAGAGTAGAGAAAAGGGTGGAGTGGGGCAAAGGATGTAAACAATCATGGCTTTGAGACCATTTATGAACCTTGATTTAGTGCCTGGCTCCCCAAATGTGAAACCCACATCCAGAGACAGATCGGCTGACCCACTATAGGCTATAGGAAAATGAAATGCTGATATTCCCTATATAAATGGGACTAGCACTGAAAAGAAGTTTCAGTTAAAAGATAAGACAGCTTCTGGGCTCTGCTCAGAGGGGCTGATACAAAGGAATTGGCAAAGATGTTTCAGTGGGTGTTCACAGACAACAAAATAAACCTCATTTCACAGGACACTCAGTCATTTTCCTTGAAAAGAATTGTCACATACACACCAATATTTATTACAAAGGACATAGAGAGAAATTCCACAAAGAATCTGAGATCCCCCAAGCCAAGGCAATGACAAGATCACCAAGCATTAACCTTAATATGTGGTGACTTCAACATGATAGTGGGTACAAGAGAAGATTGTGAAAAATAGGTTGGAAGAGATGGCCTAAGGATGAAGAGAAGAAAGTGGTCAAAGGGTCATTGACTACTGAAAAGTTTCCCATCTGAATCACAGAATCTGAGTGTTGCTACGTGGGACAACCCATACACAAAAGAATCCCCACTATAACATATCTGATAAATGATTGTCAAGCTCCTTCATGGAGACCTTTGGAGAGCTCTAATCACCAAGAAGCTTTCCAAAGTCTTAACTGGCATCTTTCAGCATCTACCCACTTCTCTTGGTTCTGTCCTCTCTGACCAAATGGAACAAGTCAATTCTTCCTCCATATGACAAACCTTCAAATACCAGAAAACAGCTGTCATGCCCTGCCCCCCAATGGCCATGCCTCTTCTCCAGGCTAAACATTCTCACTTTCTTCGATGGATCATCATGTGATTTGGGCCTTCATGATCTCGGTAGCTCTCTGGTCATTCTCAAGCTTGCTGAGGTCCTAGTCCCCAAACTAGGAAGGTGACCATGACATTCCTAGTATTCTGGCACAGGTCTTGACTATTGCACCAAGCTACTGGTGGGGCTCCCTGCTTCAGGTCACTCTCTAATCTACCCTCCACTCAGCTGCCAAAGTGATCTTCCTAAAACACCCATCTAACTATGTCAAATACTGACTCTTTTCAATGGCTCCCTATTGCCTCCAGGATAAAATATAAAATCATCTGGCATTCAAAGCCCTTCATAGCCTGTCCCTTTCCACTTTACCAGTATTATTAGACCTTAGAGTCCTCCCCCATGTACTCTGGGGTCTGGTGACAACAGCCTCCCTGCTATTCCTCCACTCCATGTCCCTACGCCAAGTATTTGCACTGGCTGTCCCCCATGCCTGGAATATTCCTCCTCCTCCTGCCTCCTTCAAGCACCACCTAAAATCCCCCCTTCTACCACAGGCCTTTTCTGACCCTCTTTAATGCTGGTAGCTTCTCTTTATTATTTCTAATTTAGCTTGTCTCTATTTTGTTTGTAAATAGTTATTTGCACATTGGGTCACTAGGTGGCGCCAGACTCCACAGAGCACTAGGCTGGGAGTCAGGCCAACTTATCTTAAGTTCAGATCTTCGGTTACCAGCTGTGTGACCCTGGGCAAGTCACTTAACCCTTTCTGCCTCCGTTTCCTCATCTGTAAGACGATCTGGAAAAGGAAATGGCAAACCATTCCAGTATCTCTGCCAAGAAAACTCCAAATATAGTCATGGAGAGTCAGACACAAGTGGGGGAAAAAACGGAACAAAAGACAGGATATCTTTTCTGCTTTTCTTTATGTTGCCAGACCTTAGCACAGTGCCTGGCTCATAATAAGGGTTTAATAAATATTACTGACTGCCTGAGAAACTAGATAGCACTCTCCATGATTCCCAAAGAGCTCCCCAATACAAAAGCTGCACTGAGAGATTTTCATGGTGCTCAAAGGCCATGAATCGAAGGCAGAATTAGAACAGCAGGTGATTCAAAGCAATGGAAATATCATAAGGCCCTAGGATTATGGGTACAGCATTGCAAGGGCTCCTGGAGGTCATTCATTTTGCAGATGAGAAAACCAAGGTGCAAAGAATGAAAATGAGTTTCTTATGTACTCATAGGTTGTACTGGACAAACCTAGAAGCCAGGGGGGCATGACTGATCATACAATGAGAAGTGGCAGAGTTGATGCCAGGGACATGTAGGATCGGAAAAGGAGGTAGGTCAGTCATAGGGGAAAAGCAAAGGAAAACAGATGGGGAGCTCTGGCATCTCATGGAATCCCGGAAATGTCAAAAAGACCCAAAGAGGTCTAGGCATTGAACCATCCTCTCTGGGATTACAGGTGGGGGGAATGGAGAATAATAACACCAAATGTGAGGGTGTGGAGGGGTTAAGACTGGCACTAGTGGAGGGGGTGTCCATACTGAGCAAGTTTCACCCGTTCATGGGAATATTGGGGTATAAAAATCAGAATGGTGAAATGGAAAAGAATATCCTGGCTCTACCACTTTATGACTGGGCAAATATATTCACTTTTCTGGTTATCAGTGTCCTCATCTATAAAATAAAGGAGTTAGATTAGATGGTCTCTGAGGTCCCTTCCAGCTCTGATCTTATGACTTCTCCAGGGCCTCAATTTCCTCATCTGTAAAATAAAGGGCTTGGCTTGCTTGGAATGCCTTTGAGGTCCCTCCTAATTCTAAATCTATGACCCCGTGATCTCAGTCAAGAACTCTTAACAACTTATTCCCAACCTGAATCTTACTCACACCTTAATTAGACTATTCCCTTGTAACTTGTCCCACTTCTCTTAACTGATGGTCAATGAAGCCTCCTTCCCTAACAGTCAGAAATCATCTTTTCCCTCTGCAGAGTTCCCCCAGTGCTTCTCCATGCCCCTGTCATTTAAACATGCTGGTAATCTGGGTCTGTATTCTCGCCCCCAGTAGGCAGTGAACTGCATGGGGGCAGGGATGGGTGTCTTATTTATTCTTGGATCTCCCAAAAGGCTCTGCCCTGAGTAGGCGCTTGATAAGTGTTTGCTGTTTGGGGTCTTACATCCCCGGTGTCTTGTAAATAACAAGCTTTTAATAACTGTTTATAGAACCAAATGGCAGAATGGATAAATGAGCTAATGGCAGCGGCAGCTCCCATTTTTAAAAGACTGGAAGAGTTACAAAAGCATATTCCTTATAATACACCTCGGGAGGAGTTAGGGCCAGCATTAAAATCCTTAGGGAGAATGACTGTCCATAGCCCTGAAGAGGCGATGGCACCATTGTCTTCTGCCTTGGTCCAAAGCCAGAGCCTAGGAGACCAAAATGACTTCATGGAAACCACCGAGACTCAGTGGTATGAGATGGATGGCTCTGGATGGATAAAGACTGGACGTGTGATTTATCTGGCATGAGGGACTCCCAAGGGAGAAGACTCCCTCTACCAAAGCAAGCCGGCCTGGGAGGTGTCTGGAGCACTAAGAGGTTAAGAGCATCATCCAAGGTCACTCAGTCAATGTGTCAGAGGTTAGACTTGAACCCAGGTCTTCTTAGCTCCAAGGCCTGCACTGTACCTCCTATGCCAAGCTGCCCCTCTGGAGGATGGAGAAAAAGGGAAATGGAGTGGCATGGCCTATTAAGATAGACTCATGGAAAGAAATATGAGAATCAGAGGGGAGAAAGAAACATGGAAAACAGCGTTTGGGTGAACATCACCAGAAGGAAGAAAGAAAAACGTTTTCAATAGAGTCTGCTACAGGCTATGTGAACAGAGAGGAAATATATGAGATTATAAATCTGGCACAGTGGTAATCACAGGCACCTCAACTATCAAGAAAAGCATTAGAATTCATTCTCTCTCTCTCTCTCTCTCTCTCTCTCTCTCTCTCTCTCTCTCTCTCTCTCTCTCTCTCTCTCTGTCTCCTCTCTGTTTCTGTGTCTCTGTCTTCCTCCCTCTCTCTCTCCTTCTCTCTCTGTTTCTGTTTGTCTGTCTGTCTGTCTCCCACTCTCTCTCCTTACCACAAGTGGAAGAGCTAATAAAATCTTGACTTAAGGCAGCTAGGTTATCCAGTGCATACCTGAAGCCAAGAAGACCTGAGTTCAAATCCAGCTTCAGACACTAATTAACTGTTTGACTCTGGGCAAGTCACTTAAACCACTGCCTGCCTCAGTTTCTTCAACTGTAAAACAGGTGATCGTAACAGCACCTACCTCACAGTGTTGTGAGGATCAAATGAAATAATATTTGTAAAGTGTTCACTGCAGTGTTTGTCATATAGTAAGTACTTAATAAATATTTGTTCCCTTACCTTGGTAATGCTAATTTCATACTTCAAAAATAGAGGAACAGACAGAAATTATACTTTAGATATGATCCTTGCCAAGAAAGAGAAACTGGTTCCTGGAGTCAAAATGATAAGAATGTGTGTGTGTGTGTGTGTGTGAGAGAGAGAGAGAGAGAGAGAGAGAGAGAGAGAGAGAGAGAGAGAG
>NW_027185588.1:6651595-6683455 GCF_028583685.1 Petaurus breviceps papuanus | reverse complement strand
GAGAGAGAGAGAGAGAGAGAGAGAGAGAGAGAGAGAGAGAGAGAGAGAGAGAGAGAGATCACTCAACTTTAGAATTTATGAGAGAAAAGGGGAATTCAAACAGAATCTGAAATAGATTCTAGATTTGTTACCATTAGATTATAAACTCCTTGAGGGCAGGGATTGGCTTTCGCCTCTTTCTATATCCCTAGTGCATAGCACAATGCCTTAGCTTAGCACAAAGGTGCTTAATAGATGTTTATTATATCGATTTAAGGAGAACAGATTTCAAAAGAGTTCATGGAAAACATAGGTAGGATCCCAGGGACTAAGATTTCATCAGGGAAGCCAGCACAAGAGAGAGGGGAAACTCACAAGAATTAAACTCTAAGGACACAAGGAGAGAGTTTTGATAAAGAGGAAAAAGGTGAGTTTTCGGAAGAGACAAGTATGAATGCACAGGGAACTCTCCAACAAACTTGATTTTTAAAAAGACACAAAAGTCAGAAGGGTAGACCAAAGAAGATTAATATGGTCTTATAAAAATATTGTTTGGAATGTAAAGGTGCAGAACGGAGCTGAGGTGGGCAAGGCAGGTTAAGGACAACAAAAAAGGGGTTTCTTAAAGCTACACTGCAGGATAAGAAGGGAATCGAAGGAACAGGATTTTACTTCAAGGATAACTGATGAGAGACAGAAGGTAGAGTTTTTTTATTTCTATTTTGTTTGTTTTCTCTGCCAAGGAAATCTCTAGATGGGAAAAAACGACAACAAGTTGGTATTTTCAAATTCTTAAAAGAAAAGTTAAATTAGTTTACAGGAAGAAATAAACAATAAAACTATACTAGTGGGGGATTACAACATTCCCTTCTCAGAACTAGACAAATCTAGCCAAAAAATAAAGAAGAAAGAAGCTAATGAGATGAATAGAATTTTAGAGAAGTTAGATATGACAGAGCTCTGGAGAAAAATGAATGGGAATAGAAAGGAATATACCTTTTTTTCCAGTGGTACATGGCACCTAAAACTGATCATGTATTAGGGCATAAAAACCTTCCAACCAAATGCAGAAAAATTAAATGTATCCCTTTCAGATCACAATTCAATAATAAAATTTAAAAGGGTCATAGAAACATAGATTGAAAATTAATTGGAAACTAAATAATCTAATCCTAAAGAAGGAACAGGTCAAAGAACAAACCATAGAAACAATAAATAATTTCATTAAAGAGAATAACAACAATCAGACAACATAAAGTTTATGGGATACAGCTAAAGCAGTATTTAGGGGAAATTTTATATAAATATAAATAAATAAAGAACAGATCAGTGAATTGGGTACGCAGTGAAAAAAATAGTAAGAGAACAAAATAAAAATCCCCAATTAAACACCAAGTTGGAAGTCCTGAAAATCAAGAGAGATTAGTAAAATTGAAAGTAAGAAAGCCAATGAACTAATAAATAAAACTAGAAGCTGTTTTTTTTTTTGGTGGGGGAAACAGTAAAATAGATAAACCATTGGTTGATTCGATTTAAAGAAAAAAGAAAATCAAATTACCAGTGTAAAAAATGGTAAGAGTGAATTTACCACCAATGAAGAGGAAATTAAAGCAATTATTAGGAGCTATTTTGCCCACCTATATGCCAATAAATCTAACAATTTACATTAAATGGATGAATGCTTACAAAAAATAAAAGTTGCCCAGATTATCACAAGAGGAGGCTGAATACTTAAATAACCCTTTCTTAGAAAAAGAAATTGAACACACCATCAATGAGCTCTCTAAGAAAAAAATCTCCAGTACCAGGTGGATTCACAAGTGATTTCTACCAAATATTTAAAGAACAATTATTATACTATAGCAATACTATATAAGCTTTTTGGAAAAACAGGCAAAGAAGGAATCCTACCAAATTCCTTTTATGACACAAATATGGTGCTTATACCTAAACCAGGAAAAGCAAAAGCAAGAAAGAAAACTATAGATCAATTTCCCTAATGAATACTGATGCAAAAAAATTTAAATAAAATTCTAGCAAAGAGATTACAGCAACATATCACAAAGATCATACACTATCAGCAAATGGGATTTATACCAGGAATGCAGGACTGGTTCAATATTAGAAAAACTATCAGCATAACCATCTTAATAATAAAGCCAACAAAAAATTATGTTTAATTCAATAGATGCAGAAAAAGCTTTTGACAAAATACAACACGGATTCCTATTAAAAACTCTATAAAGTATAGGAATAAATGGAGCTTTACTTAAAATGATAAGTAGTATTTCTCAAAAGACATTATCAAGTATTATTTGTATGAGGATAAGCTAGAAGGCTTCACAATAAGATTGGGGTGAAATAAGGATGCCCATTATCACCACTATTATTCAATATTATACTAGAAATATGAGCTATATCAACAGGAGGAGAAAAAGAAATCGAAGGAAGCAGAATAGGCACTGAGGAAACAAAACTATCACTCTTTGTAGATATTATAGTATATTTGGAGAATCCCAGAGAATCAACTAAAAAACTAGTTGAAACAATTAATAACTTTAGCAAAGTCTCAAGATATAAAATAAACCCACATAAGTCATCAGCATTTCTATACATTACCACCAAAGTTCAGTAGCAAGAGATAGAAAGAGAAAGCCCATTTAAATTAACTATAAACAATATCAAATACTTGGGAGTCTGTCTGCTAAGATAAATCCAAGAACTATACAAACACAATTATAAAACACTTTTCGCACAAATAAATTCAGATCTAAACAACTGGAAAAATGTTAATTGCTCACAAGTAGGCCAAGATAATATAACAAAATTGAAAATTCTACCTAAATTAATTTACTTACTCAGTGCTGTACCAATCAAACTACCAACAAATTATTTCATAGAGCTAGGAAAAGTAATGAGATTCATCTGGTAGAACAAAAGGTCGAGAATATCAAGAGAATCAATGAAAATAAAATGCCAGGGAAGATGGCCTGTCCATACCAAATCTCAAACAGTATTACAAAGCAGTCATCATGAAAACAATATGGTATGACTAAGAAATAGAGTGGTGGATCAATGGAACAGATTAGGTACACAATACACATGACATACAGAAAAGACAAAAATAATCTTTTGCTTGATAAATGCAAAGGTCCAGACTTTTGAGATAAGAACTCACTATCTGACAAAAAACTGCTAGGGAAACTAGAAAGCAGTTTGGCAGTATAGAGTCAAAATGGCTACATAATTTAGACATAAAGAATGATACCATAAGCAAATTAGGGGAGCATAGAATAGTTTACCTGTTAGATCTATGGATAAGGGAAAATTTTATCACCAAACAAGAGACAGAGAGTATCAAGGGAAATAAAATGGATAATCTTGATTACATTAAATTAAAAAGGGGTTACACAAACAAAATCTATACCACCAAGATTAGAAGGTAAGTAGGAAACTGGGGGGGAGGGAATTTTTACAGCGAGTTTCACTAAAAAGAAATCATCTTTCAAATATATAGAGAACTAAGTCAAATTTATAATGTCATTCCTCAATTGATAAATGGTCAAAAGATATTAACAGGCAGTTTTCAGATGAAGAAATCAAAGCTATCTAGAGTCATATATTAAAATAGCTCTAAATCACTACTGATTAGAGAAATGCAAATCAAAACCACTCTGAAGTATCACCTCACAACTATCAGATTGGCAGTATGACAAAAAAAGGAAAATGACAAAATGTTGGAGGGAATGTGTGATAACTGGGACACATGCATTGTTGGTGGAGTTGTGAACTGATACAACCATTCTGGAGAGCAATCTGGAACTATACCCCAAAAATTGTGCATACCCAGTAATACCACTACTAGGTCCATATCCCAAGGAAATTTTTAAAAAGGTAAAGGATCTATATGTACAAAAATATTTATAGCGTTTTTGGTGGTGGCAAAGAATTGAAAAATGAGGGGACGTCCATCAATTGGGAATAGCTAAACAAGTTGTGGTATATGATTGTGATGGTATACTATTGCACTATAAGAAATGATGAGCAAGTTACTTTCAGAAAAACCTGGAAAGATTTACACAAACTGATGCAAAGTGAAGTGAACAGTATCAAAAGAATGATACACACAGTAACAGCAATACTGTACAATGATAAACTGTCAGTGACTTAGCTATTCCTAGCAATACAAAGAGCCAAGACAATTCCTTAGGACTTATGATGAAAAATGTTATCCACCTCTACAGAAAGAACTGATGGAATCTGAATGCAGACAGAAGTATACTTTTATTTTACTTTCTTTTTCTTTTTGTAGTTTCTTTCACAATATGACTGATATGGAAATATATTTTGTATGTAACCTTTATCAAATTGCTTGCCTTTGCAATGGCGGTGGAGAGGGGAAAGGTAGGAGAGAATCTAGAACTCAACGTTATAAAAAAAGGTTAAATAGTTTATACATGTAATTGGGAAAAATAAAATATTAAAATGAAAATCTTAAAAATATACTAACAATACTAATACTGTACTTTTTTGGTTTGGGCTCAGGTCTGCCAGAAACAATTTTTACTTAATTTAACATTGATCTGTATCTAAGCTACTTCTACCTTGGAGAAAGAATTGGCATAGTATCCCTCTGACACGATTCTCTGTCCAAGATTATTTCAAGATGAATCTCAAACAAGGCAAAAACATGTTACAATAGAATCTGGGTTAACATTTCAGAAATGAGCAACCGGATCTCTACTCCATCTTACTGGATCACTCTCTTCAAAAAGATTTATATATCAAGATTCCAAAGTGAAAAGGAGGTCATTTGAGTTCCTCCCTTTGAATAGAAGAGGGATATTTGGAAATGTCTTTCATATGATTATTGTGGAAAAGATAGAGAAATGGTACAATTCAGTGAAGTACACTGGGCGAAAGGCTAGAATCATTAATGTTTCAACATCAGCTTGGAAGAAAGGCTCTAGAGGTGGTCCAGGGATTTTGGGGGCAGGAGGGCATATTCTCTCCAGTATTAGTAATTAAAAGCGATAAATGCTTATCAAATTTTCAGATAAAATGAAGATGAGAATAGCTTAACATGCTAGATGACAAAAATCAGGGTCCAAAAAGATCGTCAGAGTAGAACACAAGGCTAAATTTATTTATTTATTTATTTATTTATTTTTGCTTTTTGGAGTGCAATTGGGGTGAAGTGACTTGCCCAAAGTCACACAGCTAGTAATTGTGTCAAGTGTCTGAGGCTGGATTTGAACTCAGGTCCTCCTGACTCCAGGGCTGGTGCTCTATTCACTGCGCCACCTAGCCACCCCTTTATTAATTAATTATTTATTTTTTTACTTTTAAGGCTAAATTTATTAAGATGAATTTTATAGGGATAAATATAAAGTCATTTGGAGGTTTTTTTTTTAAAGCAACTTCACAAGTATGATATGGGGGAGGCATAGCTTGTTAGCAGCTCACCTGTAAAAGACGTGGGGATCTTAGTGGATTAGAAGTTCTGTTTTATGGCCCCACCCAGCTCTGATATCCTGGGGTCTAAGGGCCCTCCCAGCTGTGACATTCTGGGTTCTAAGCACCTTCCCAGCTGTGACATCCTGGGTTTTAAGGGCCATCTCAGCTCTGACATCCCATGTACTAAGGGATTTCCCAGCTTTGACAGCCTATGTCGTTCTAAGGCCCTTTTCTACTCTGATGTTCGATGTTCGATGTTCTGAGTGTCCTTCCAGCTCCGAAAATACTTTGATTTGAAGTTCTATCTCCTCCAGGAAGCTTTTCCAGGTCGTTTAGCAAACACTCATCTTTTCACATCGCCCAATGGTTCTGATGCCACAATATAACTACAAATTTCAAGCGTTACCTGAACAGAGAACCACACCCAGCAGGGAACCACTCACCTGGCTTTTCCCGGCCTGTTCCCTTATTCTCAGCAAACTTCCTCACCAGGGTTTCCACACTGACATTCTCCACATTCTGCTTGAACTCTTCATGAACCTGGGTATACCACAGAGGATGGCAGGGAAAAAGGATGAGCGGCGATAGATTGTACCCCATGGGGCACAGATGCGGCAGCCCTTCCAGATGGGGCATCATTCAGCCTAGGCCCCCTTCCCTGGACTGAGACCACATTCTCTCCTCCCAAGTGAGCCCCTCCTCATTTACTTCCTCTTTTGAGGACTGTCTGTCTCCTAAGAGAGGCAGCATGTTGGGGCTGGGTGCCCACCTGCTCCTCCCTCCAGGCCTTGGCTCACCTGCCCAATCTGCACGTGTGTGTCTTCTACAGAGTGAGCATATGCTCCCAGGATGCCCTTCATGTGCCGAAGATGGGTCTCCTCGATGGCCTGGAAGCGCTGCCCATACACAGGAAAAAGGTCACACGATACCTGCTTGGCCAGCACCATCCTATCCCTCTCCTCTTAGGAAGCTTACCCCCAGGCCCTGAATTACAGCCCAAAATAGTCCCCTTTGGACCACAGGGATCTTATTCCTAACAGCCAGCTCTCACCAGGTCTCTAGCCAACCTCAGATACCTTCTGCGACTCCCCAAAGCCCACAAGGGGAAGACCTGGCATTCAAAGCCCCTCATAGGCAGGCCTCAAGTCCCCACTCCAGCCCTGTCTTCCCACCTCCAGTCCATGCATTCTAGATTGTAGCCAAGCTAGATGACTCACCCCCCCCCCCCAATCACACACTTTCTAGGCAACATGATTTTGTTCAAACCATCCCCTAGGCTTTGCTCTCCATCTCTGCTGACTGAATCCTAATGGTCCTTCCAGGCCCAGCTCAGATGCTCTATCCTTTCAGAAGTCTCCTCAATCTCTCCTCATCTCCACATCCTACAGTGAGTCTCCCAGTGGGATCACAGGCTGCCAGGCTGGAAGGGGTTTTAGGGCTAAGAGGTTTATTTGTAATCACACTGTAAAAGGGAGTGGGTTTGGAATCAGAAACCCTGCTCTGAATCTTGGCCCTGGTCTCTATTAGCTGTGTGACCTTGGACAAGTCACTTCATTTCTCTGTGTCTATTTCCTCATTTATAAAATGAGGGGACTGGAGTAAATCATCCCTACCAGTTCGGAAGTGAAGGTGGCCTGAATTCACAGAATATTCCATTTACTCTTTAAGGATGGTCCCCTCTACTTTATAACATGAGCTGAAGGGTCCTGGGGTCTATTTCTCCTCCTGAGTGGAGAGCTCTGTGAGGGCAGGATCAGAACCTTATCCAGTCCTGGGTGTCCTCCACAGCCCAAACCAGCCCAACCTGGACCCATCTCTGAACATTTACTGAATGAGTGGGGAGAAAAGGGGCCAGTGACGGGTCATGCTGGAGCTCTCAATGGCAGCCATCACAAGGAAGTAAGCCAGAGGATGGACAGACATCTGAGAAAATGCTGAGGGCCCTTGAAGGGAAGGCCACAGTCCCCAACTATCTGTTGCCAGGGTAACTCACTGGAGGGCACCTCCCGCACACCTGCCCAGCCTCAGTCCCCTGTGTTCTCATACCAGGGCCGACTCCAGCATCTTCCGCTCAAAATCGCCCCGGGCTGTATTGTACTTCTCCACACAGCGTCGCAGGGTCTCGGCTGCCTTCTTCGTCTTTCCCTCTACCTAGGAGGGGCACATGGAGACTTTTTTCTAATAATAATAACACTTTAAAAAATTCTTTTGCTTTTCAGTTATTTTTTCAAATGTAAATTTTTTGTTAGACTCTTATCATTGTGAAATATTGCTACTGAGGATCTTGTATCCATGGTACATATATAAGGAATGAACATAAATATATAAAACCCAGAGCCAATGGCAGCTATGTTGTGCAGTGGATAGAGAGTTGGGCCTGGAGTCAGGAAGACCCAAACTCAAATCCAGCATCAGACATTCACTGGTCATGTGAGCCTGTTCAAGTCACTTGACTCCTGTGTGCCTCAGTTTCCTCATCTGTAAAACAGGGATAATAATAGAACCTACCCCCCCCAGGGCTGTTGTGAGGCTCAGATGAGGTCATATTTGTAAAAGGGAACATAGCAAAATGCCCAGCACATAGTAAGAGCTATAGAGTACTTATTTCCTTCCCCTTCTTCATTCCCAGTGAATAAGTTGTCAAAGGGCATGAACAAACAATCCCCTAAAGAACTGCAAACAATTAACAACAATATGAAAGACTGCTCCAAATTACTAACAAAAAAAACCACATACAAATCAGTATCATTCTGAGGTCCCACCTCACACCAACAAAATGACAAAGATGATAACAGACAGACATAGTCAATGTTGGAAGGGATATGGGGGCAGCTAGATGGTGTAGTGAATAGAGCACCAGCCCTGGAATCAGGAGGACCTGAGTTCAAATCTGGTCTCAGAAGCTTGACACTTACTAGCTGTGTGACCTTGGGCAAGTCACTTAACTGTGACTGCCTTGGGGGGAAAAAATGAAGGGCTATGGCAAGGCAGGTACACTACTACTGTTAATGGAGCTGTGAATTGGTTCACCCATTCTGATAAAACAATTTGGAATTATGTGAAGAATGTGACTAAAATGTCCAGACTCTTTGACCTAGAAGTCATACTGCTGGGCATAGCACAAGGAGGTCAAAGATAGAACCTAAAGGCCTATGTACCTCCAAATAACCACAGAGGCATTTTTGATTGGTGACAAAGGTCTGGAAATAAAGTCGATTCCCTTCTATTGGGAAATGGCTAAACCAATCGTGAATTACAGAACTGAAGAGTTGGCAAGGATTTCAGTGGTCATCCCATCTGACTCACAAAGAAACTCAATTATTATATATAATTATATATTATAACATAATTGACAAGTGATCATGCAACCTCTGCTTGATGAACTCTAAGGAGAGAAAACTTAGCACCTTTCAAGGTAGCCCATTCCACTCTTGGACAGCTCTAACTTTTAGGAAGTTTTTTTTTCTGTCATTAAGCTTAAATTCACCTCTTAAAGCTACCAACCATTACTCCTATTTTTACTCTCTGGGACCAATTCCTCCTCTCCATGATGGCCAATAAAATACTTGAAGATCACTATTATGATTCCCCCTCCCCCAAGTATTCTCTTCTCCAGGCTAACCATGCCCAGATCCTTTAACTGATCTATCAGAGACTCAAGACCTTCAGTATCCTGATAACCCTTCTCTGGACACTCTCCAGTTTGTTAGCATCCTTCTTAAACCACGGTGCCTAAAACTAAACACCATACTATACAAAAGGTCTGATGAACGTTAAGGAAAACGGGTCTATCATCTCCCTGTTGTAGGAAGGGAGGCCCCTATTCATGCTGCCTAGGTCTGCTTTATCTTCTTTGGATGCCATATCACACTGCTGACTCATATTCAGCTTGCAGTTCACTAAAACCGTGGGATCTTTTTCAGGACAAACTGCTGTCTAATCATGCCTCTCCAATCTTATACCTGTGGAGGTAATTTTTGGTTCCCAAGGGTAAAACTTTACATTTATCTTTATGGAATTTTATCTTATTAGATTCGATCTGATGTTCTAGCTGTCAAGATGAATTCTGATTCTATTGTCTACTGGGTTAACTATTCCTCCTAGCTTGAAGTCATCTGAAAATGCAATAAGCCTGCCATCTATGCCTTTATCCAAATAATTGATAAAAATGTGAAACAGCAGAAATCCAAGTGGGAATCCCTGGGGCACTCCACTGGAGATTTCTCGACATGTTGACACTCGACCATCAACAACCACTCTTTGAGTATGGTTATCCAACTAGGCCTGACTCTATCTGGTTGTATTATCATTTAATCTATGCCTCCTCATCTTCTCCATAAGAATCATATGTAATGCTTTAATCAAAAGCTTTGCTAAAGTCTAGGTAAACTATATCCCTCACTTTCCCTTCATCTACTAGTGTAGCAATCCTGTCAAAAAAAGAAATAAGGTTAGTTAGTCTGGCGTGACCTGGTCTTGATAAAATATATGCTTGCCTAAAAGACTATTTTATGGAGAACTCACACAGGGCAAGCATTCACAGGGTGGTCAGAAGAAGCGATACAAGGACACTCTCAAGGTCTCTCTTAAGAACTTTGGAATTGATTATGTGACATGGAAGATACAGGCACAGGACTGCCCAGCATGGCGTGCCCACATCCAAGAAGGTGCTGTGTTCTCTGAGCAAAGCAGAATTGAAGTATCTCAAAAGAAACTCCAGATGCTCAAATTTAAAGAATTCACCTCAAATGTTCACATTTGACCTGTGGTAGAACATTCCGAGCTTGCACTGGTGTCTGATCAGTCAGACCACTGAAAAGTCGGAAGCACTGAAACTTGACTCTAGCATAGGGATATCACTTTGGTCCTCTTTGGGAATGAAGGACAATAGCCACTTCCATTTCTAAACATTCATCATCCATCTCTCTAGAAGTCTTCTCTAATATTTTCCCAGGAATTGAAGTTAAACTCACCAGCCTGTGGTTTGTAGATTCTGTTCTCTTTCCTTTTTTGAAAACTGGGACAACACTTGCCCTTCCCTAGTCTCATGATGCCTTGCCTATTTTCTATGGTCTTTCAGATATCACTGGAGATGCCTCTGCCATCATATCTGCTCATTTTTTCAGAACCAAAGAATGTAATTCATCCTTACAGTCATGGTCCGTGAATGCAATGGAATATCGCTTTGTTATAAGAAACAATGAATCCCAAGAATTCAAAGATACATGGGCATGGATACAAACTGATACAGAGTGAAGAAAGCAAAACCAAGGAACAATTGACACAAAGACAATAGCAATGGGAAAAACACAAAGAATCCCAACTGAACACTGTAATTAGGAGAAAGGCTCCTCTCACCCTTCTCTGCAGAGGCAGGGCTCTGGGGGTGTGGATTATCACAGAGGTTGTCAGACCCAGCTGATGGGCTGCTTGGCTCGACTGAACGTTTTTTTTCTTTTTATAATTTTTTTTTTAATGAGTGGTGACTCATTGGGGAGGTATGTATTCAGAAATGAAGGTGATGAGAAAATACAAGTCTAATACATTTTTTAAAACACCATTAAACTTCAATACAACTGAAATAAAGTACATTAAAGGGGTAGAATGTAATAAGCCTAGAAAGAAAGAGTAGATGGGGGAGAAGGGATTTAACCAAAGCACAAAGAGAGGAAGAGGAAGAACAAGCACGCATGAAAACATAAAGAGCAGAAGGGGATACAGACATGAAGGACAGTGTGGGCATTGCCACGTTAAAGGCAATGTATATTTAAAATAAAAACCGTAGGGGCAGCTAGGTGGTGCAGTGAATACAGTACCAGCCCTGGAGTCAGGAGGACCTGAGTTCAAATCCAGCCTCAGACACTTAACATTTACTAGCTGTGTGACCTTGGGTAAGTCACTTAACCCTACTTGCCCTGCCTTCCCCCTCCAAAAAAAACCAAACTGTACATGGCAGAGTAATGGTTTCAATCTTCTTTCTGTCCTTTGAACTTTATAACTATCAAGTTCATCTTTTTTTTTAAGGTTTTTGTCTTGTTTTTAAACTAGAACCAGACTGTAGAAGGCCTTAAATGCCAGGCTGGGAACTCTGTATTTTCTTTCAATCAATCAATCAGCATTTATCAAGCACCCACTATGTGCCAGGCATTGTGCAATAGGGAGCCATTGGAGATTTTTGAGCAGAGAAGTAACAAAATCAGATCCATGCATTAGGAAAAATACTTTTGAAGTTGCACGAAGGAGAGCTGTGCAAGAGAAAAAAGAATTACTCCTCCTTACTTGTACAGGGAGACCAGTGAGGAGGCAATTACAACTGTCCAAACAAAAAGGGATATGGAAGGGAGCTAGGGCTGTGATGATGAGAGTGAAGATAAGGGAGAACAGAATTGGAGAAAAGTTGTGGAGATCGATTTGATACGATGCAGATGCAGGACAAGAGGGAGAAGAAAACCTGACAAGTGAGCAACGTTTCCAGCCTCGATGACAAGGAAGTTGACAGTGCCATCAAAAGAAACGGGGATATTTAGAGAAAGCATAGGTAGAAGAAGAGCCCTGTCTTAGACTGGCTGAGTTTGGGATGCAGGCAGGTGTCCTGCAGGCAGCTGGAGACACAGGGTGGGAGTTCAGGCGCAGAGACTCAAATGGGATCCATAGACCTGTGTGGCAGTGATAGCTGAATGCATGGGAGTTGAGCGTAGATCAAGATCAATGGGCTATCCTCATTTCTAAAATATATGGAGAACTGAGTCAAATTTATAAGAATACAAGTCATTCCCCAACTGATAAATGGTCAAAGGATATGAACAGGCAGCTTTAAGATGAAGAAATTAAAGCTATCTACAGTCATAAGAAAAAGCTCTAAATCACTATTGATTAGAAAAATGCAAATCAAAACAACTGAGGTACCACATCACTCCTCTCGGACTAGCTAACATGTCAAAACAGGAAAATGATAAATGTTGGAGAAGACTGAGAAAATTGGAACACTAATGCTTTGTTGGTGGAGTTGTAAACTGATCCAACCATTCTGGAGAACAATTTGCAACTATACCCAAAGGGCTATAAAACTGTAAATACCCTTTGACCCAGCAATACCACTTATAGGTCTGTATCACAAAGAGATCATAAAAATGGGAAAAGGACCCATATGTACAAAAATATTTATACAGTTCTTTTTGTGGTGGCCAAATACTGGAAATTGAGAGGATGCCCATCAATTGGGAAATGGCTGAACAAGTTGTGGTATATGAATGTAATGGAATACTATTGTGCTATAAGAAAGGATGAGCAGGAAGACTTTCCAGAAAAACCTGGAAAGACTTATATGAACTGATGCTGAGTAAGGTGCACAGAACCAGGACTACTTTGTACACAGTTATAGCAACACTGTGAAATGACTAACTTTGATAGGCTTAGTTTTTCTCAGCAATGCAAGGGGCTAAGACAACTCTAAAAGACTCATGATAGAAAATGCTATCCACATCCAGAAAAAGAACTATGAAGTCTAAATGCGGATCAAAGCAGACTATTTGCTCTTTGTTTTTTTTTGTCTTGTTTCTTCTTTCTTGTGGTTCCTCCCATTGGTTCTAATTCTTCTTTACAACATGACTAAAATGAAAGTACATTTAATATGAATGTGTATGTAGAGCCTATATCAGATTGCATACTATCTTGGGGAGGGGGAGTAAAGGGAGAGGAGGAAATTTAGAATTCAAAATCTTATGGAAGTGAATGTTGAAAACTAAAATTAAATTAATTTTTTTTAAAAAGGGAAAAAAAGATAAATGGCTAGGAAGGAGTCAGAGTCATAGTGGTTACCCACAGTCATGGTGGAGGAGGAAAATAATGGAAAGGAGAACAAGAAGACACAAGTCAGACCAAGAAGAGGGTGGAGTAGAGGCAGGGACTCTCCTGAGCTCTCCCCCAAACCCCTCCAAATACTTCTACAGCAGCAGAACCCACAAAAAGACAGAGTGAAACAAATTCCCAGCCTAAGACAAATTTGGTAGTTTGCTAAAAGGAAGACCTTGCAGGAAAGGTCTGTTGCATCAAGTGAGAGGAGCAAAATCCAATGCAGGTTTCACCAGCACAGATGGGACTCCAGAAAACCTGAAGTGGGCCTTGGAGTGACTAAGTCAGTGGCATCAGTGGCAGTCTCCAGACCTCTCAGCCCACAGATGCCAAAGACAACTTACAAAGTCAGCAGAAAAGGTCCGTTGCCCCCGGGTGAGAGTGGAACACAGTCCAGTGTAGGCCACATCAGCACAACCCCGGCCCCAGCAAACCAGAAGCAGGCCTTGGGATGAGCTGAATCAACAGTGGCTTCTTTCACAGCTCTCAGCCCACAGAAGGTAAGTGGGTCAAACACCCACTATGTGCCAGGCATTGTGCAATAGGGAGCCATTGAAGATTTTTGAGCAGAGAAGTAACAAAATCAGATCCGTGTGTTAGAAAAAATACTTTTGAAGTTGCACGAAGGAGAGCTGTGCAAGAGAAAAAAGAATTACTCCTCCTTACTTGTACAGGGAGACCAGTGAGGAGGCAATTACAACTGTCCAAACAAAAAGGGATATGGAAGGGAGTCAGAAGGAGATTACAGGGGCCTTTTGGCTAGCACTGAGACAGGACTCTCTTGTTTAGCCCATACTTGGATCTGGGTCACAGGCCTTGGTGGCAGTCCCAGGGTGAGGAATACTAGCACAGCAGAGCTTGCAGCCACAGTGGAGGGGGTCCCTCCTCATAGTTCCAGGTCATAAAAGAGTGCCTATGGTTACTCACAGACCAGAGCATAGACCAGGAGAGGAGTAAACACCTCTCCTTAGAGCATACCACCTTGGAAGAACTGAAAACTTACAGATCCCTGTAAGTATCTCTGAAAACAACTGCACAAAACCCCTGAAGCTTGCGACAGTGCACCCTCCACCATGGAAACAGGATCCTACTTTAACAAAGAGTTAAAAGTCAGTCAATAGGCTAGAAAATGATCAAACAGCAGGAAAAAACTGAGTACTGAAAGTTACTGTGGTGACAAGGAAGACTAAAACACACCCAGAAGAAGACAACAAAGCCAAAGCTCCTACATCCAAAGCCTCCAGGAAAAATGTGAATTAGTCTCAGACCATGGAAGATCTCAAAAAGGATTTTAAAAATCAAGTAAGAGAAGTAAAGAAAAAATTGGGAAGAGAAAAGAGAGTGATGCAAGAAAATCATGGAAAACAAGTCAATGGCTTGGTAAAGGAGACACAAAAAAACACTGAAGAAAATAACACGTTAAAAAACAAACTAGGCCAAATGGTAAAAGAGGTCCAAAAAGCCAATGAGGAGAAGAATGTCTTAAAAAGCAGAATCAGCTAAATGGAAAAGGAGATCCAAAACTTCACTGAAGAAAAGAATTTCTTAAAAATTAGAGCAAATGGAAGTTAATGTCTTTATGAGAAATCAAGAAACACTAAAACAAAATCAAAAGAATGGAAAAAATAGAAGACAATGTGAAAACCTCATTTGAAAAACAACTGATCTGGGAAATAGATCTAGGAGAGAAAATTTTTAAATTATTGGATTATCTGAAAGCCATGGTCAAGGAAAGAGATTAGATATTATCTTTTATCAAATTATCAAGGAAATTATCAAGGAAAACTGCCATGATATTCTATTTTACCCTCTGGTTAAAATAGAAACTGAAAGAATTCACCAATCACCTCTTGAAAGAGATCCCCAAATGAAAATTCCTAGGAATATTATAGACAAATTGGAGAGTTCCAGGGTCAAAGAGAAAATATTGCAAGCAGTCAGAAAGAAACAATTCAAGTACTATGGAGCCATAGTCAGGATAACACAAGATTTAGCAGCCTGTACATTAAAGGATTGGAGGGCTCAGAATATGTTATCCTGGAAGGCAAAGAAGCTAGAATTATAACCAAGAACCACCTACCCAGCAAAACTAAGTATAATCCTTCAGGGGAAAAAAACCGGACATTCAATGAGATGGAGGACTTTCAAGCATTCTTAATGAAAAGACCAGAGCTAAATAGAAAATCTGACTTTCAAATACAAGACTCAAGAGAAGCATGAAAAGGTGCTATGGAAAAAATTCATTAGAACCGAAGAAAGATCTTGTCTTGGAGAAATCTTTCATTCTAGCCTTTCTGCTCATGAAATGGTTTAAGAAGAAATTCTTAATATTCTCAGTGAATGAGATATTTCTACTTCATGGTCCTGAAACAATTATGCCATTGAGATGACTCAGTAATTTTAGGAGCAAAAATGTGTTTCTTCAAGTTGATAAATGCTTCCTATTTGATTAAAATGCATTGATCTGAGTGCAAAAAAAAAAAAGAAAAACCCAAAGTAAAGGTCTTTTGGGGTTTTGTTGTCCTTTGTTCTTTTTTTTTTTTTAAAGCAATCGGGGTTAAGTAACTTGCTCAAGTTTACACGGCCAGTTATTTCCGGGTGTGGTGCTGAGTATCTGAGCCCGGATTTGATCCAGGTCATCCCGACACTGGAGCCAGTGCTCTTTACTTGCTGAGCCACCTGGCCACCCCTGTCCTTTGTTCTTGAAGAGGACCAAAATGACATCACTATATCAGAGTCAGTGTATACTGTGTCTGACTGAGTCTGATCAGACCAATGCAAGCTTGCAAGGCTCTACCGCAGGTCAAGCACAAATAGTTCATATGAACATCTGGAGTGGAGATGTCTCTAAATTTGAGCATCTTACATTTCTTTTGAGCTACTACAATTCCGTTTCAGTCATAGAACACAGTGCCTCTTTTGATGAGGTTAACTGAAGGCATGCTAAGCAGTCCTTTGCCAACATCTCCCATGTCACACAATTAATTGATTACAAAGATCTTCAGGGAGAACTTGAGTGTGTCCTTGTATCGCTTCTTCTGACCACCATTTCCTTGAGTGAATTTTCTGTAAAATAGTATTTTAGGCAAATGTACATTTAGTATTCAATCAATGCAGTCAGCCTATACCAGTACCATGCCAGGAAACTGAATCAGTTCCATTTGAATTGTCTTAGGAAGATTCTGAAGATCACCTGACAGGATAAGGTATCAGACACTGAGGTCCTCTCTTTAGCCTAACTTCCAAGCATTCAAACTCTATTGTAGAGAGCACAACCAAGAGAAAGGAAAATAATGAAAGCCACAAAAAGAAAGGGTGTGCAGGAGGAGAGGAAGGTGGTTAACAGTGTCAAAACCTGCAGATGGCTCAAAGAAGATGAAGATTAAGAAAAGCCCAACGGCCAAAGCAATTAATTAGTCATTGGTGACCTCTGGAAAAAATAGCATCAATAGAGTGGTGGGGGTGGGAAGCCATAATGCCCAGGGTCGAGGAGTGAATGAGTGATGAGGAAGCAGAGGCAGGAAGTATGAAATGCTCTTTCCAGAAGCCTAGCAATCAAAGGAAGAGACACAGGATGATAACTGGAAGGAACGGTAGGACCAAGATAAGAATTAAAGATAAGAGAAATGCTATGCCTGTGGGAAGAGAGGAGAGGCCAGGAGAAAGAGAGAAATTGAAGACAAGAAAGCTTGGGAATGATCCTCAAAAGAGGAGAAAGGAGAGGGAATCATGGGCACAAATGGCAAGGTTGCCTTGGAAAGGAGAAGGGTCGCGTAATCTTCTAAGATAGGGAGATATTTTCAGATGTGAAAGACAGGAGTTGGGGAATTCATTGTAGACAGCATCAACTTCAGTAAGAAAACAACAAAGTCTTCTTCTGAGAGGGGAAATGAAAGTTGGGGGCTTCAAATGGATCATAAAATTATAAGACACGGAAGGGACCTTGCATACTACACATGGGCAAGGATGCCCTCTACAACGTATCCAGTAAGTTATCATCTGGCCATTTCTTGAAGACCTCTACTTAGGATGACCACCCCTACCCCAACCATGGCACCTCATTCCACTTCTGCTTAGCTCAAATTGTAAGGAAGCTGGTCCTGACTGCAAGCCTAAACACACCTCTCTTTGGGGCCAAACAATAAATCTAATCTCTCTTCCATATTGAAGCTGGTTACCATGTCAATCCTCCCTGAGTCTTCTCTTTTTCTAGAATAAACTTTTTTTTTGCAGTGAATATGGTGACTTTGTTGATGGTACATAACCAAGGACTCTAAGCTTCTCCCCACTACTACAGGGATGCCTTCAGGCAAAGATGTGAAGGGGATCCTTAGGATAGGGACACAGGTTAGAGATGAGGCCTCCTCAATTGGAGAATTCCTTTTTTGTCTTCAATTAATGCTTAGAAGGCACGAATTCATCAGCCTTCACCATTGTGGCCAGTCTTCTTTGGCTACTCTTTGGTCCCTCAATGTCCTTTATAAATGGCACCCAGAATAAGAACAGAACAAAATATTTCATTTCACCTGACCACGTCAGAGGCTGGCTAGACTATCACATCTCTGGGCCTGTAATCTCTCCCTCTCTGAATGTGGCCTGACAGTGCTGATTTTTGAGGTAGTTATATTGCACTGTGGACTCATGGTGAATTGTTGCTGTTTAGTCCTTTCAGTCCTGTCTGACTCTTAGTGACCCCGATTGGGGTTTTCTTGGCAGAGATACAGGAGCAGTTTGCTATTTCCTTCTCCAGCTCATTTTGCAGATAAGGAAACTGAGGTAAAAAGGGTTAAGTGACTTGCCCAGGGTGATACAGCTAGTGTCTGAGGTCAGATTTCAATTCATGAAAACGAGTCTTCCTGACTTCAGGCTCTATCCACTGAACTCCCTTGTTGCCCCATATTGAACTTGGAGTCCACTAAGACCTCCAGCTCTTTTGCAGGTGACCTGCTATCTAGTAAGGCCTTCTTAGTTTTTTACTTGTAAATCCCATTTTTATTTAAACTTGGCTGTAAAATTTTACATTTATCTCTATTAGATTTCATCTTATGTTGTGATCTTTTGGGATCTGATGTTTTAGTACTGTATCATTTGTAAATTGCATAAACATAATGCCCCTGCCTTCATCCCAGACTTTGGTGAAGGACAAAGCCATGAAACCCTCTGCTGAAGACTACTTTCTAAGCTGACATCAAACTATTAATGACCAGGCCACCCAACTTGTTCCGAATCCTCCTGTGGTGGGATTCTGTTCACAAGAGATTCAAACACTTGGCTAAAACTGAGATAAACTGTGACAACGGTAATCCATTTATCTAGCCATTTAACAACCTAGCTGAAATAGAAAATCAGATAAGTCTGACAAAGCCTGCTCTTGATAAAGCTATGCTCCTACTGGGGGACCTAGCTTCCTTTACTAGATGTCCACTAAACAGCCCATTCACAATGCGCTCTGGAATTCTGCCCAAAATCAAAGGGAAGCTTACTGGTCGACAGTTTGCAAACGATGCCCTTTTTCCTTTTTTGAAAATGGAAACATTTGTCCTTCCCTAGTGCAGTAGCACCTTTTTCATTCTCCGGACTCAGGGATCACATGCGTTAGTTCTTCCAATTCGCAGGGAGAGAGTGTATCTGGACCTGGACCTCATGAGGTAGTGGAAAGAATTCCAAGTCAGAAGGCCCAGGACAGGCCACCAGGGCAACTGCTTACTTCCAGTGTGACCTTGGGCAAAGTCCTGCAACTCCATTTTCTCACTTTTAAAATGAGGGGGTTGGACTAGATGGTTTTTCGGGTCATACATGACTTCTCAGGTCACATCTAAATCCCCTGATCCCAGGACTTCCTGGCCCTAAGGATCCCTAAAACTCCTGATCCTATAAATCCCAATCCCTGAGTCTTCCTGTCTCTAAATAAAGATCACTGGATCCCCTGATCCCTTATCCCTACATCTCCTGATCCTCTAAAACTCTATCCCTGGATCTTCCTGACTCTAAGGACTCCCAGATCCCTTATCCTGATTCACCTGTTCCTGTAAGTTCCTACCCCTGAATCTTCCTGACCTAACCCTAAGGATCCCCAGATCCTATGATCTCCTATCCCTAAATCACCTGATCCTATAAATCCCTATCCCTGAATCTTCCTGAACCTAAGGATCCCTAGATCCTATGCTCCCTTATCCTGAATCTCCTGGCCCTATAAATCCTCACCATTGAATCTTCCTGACCCTCAGACCAAGAGTTTAGGAGCTAGATTACATTATACAATCTCCCTATTTATCTTGAGCATCCACTCTCTCATTAGCCATCATGGGTCTATTCCTTTCCAATCCAAAAAATCTTTCTCCCTGACTGAGAAAACAGAATCAAAACCAAAGTTGATCAGTTCTGTCTTTTCTCCACTCACTGTTATTAGCTTCCCATACATTCCAGGAAGCAACCTCACCTCTCTGAACCTTCTGCTCTACCCCAATACAGCTCCAAAAAACTTGTTTGACTTTTCTTCCCTAGTTCCCCTATTCTCCCACTATTCTTATAAGACCATGCCCCACTCTTGTGTTCATCCTCAGTCATCTGACCTCGGTCTGCCTTGGTCTCTTTAGACAAATCCTTCTTTTCTTCTTCATTGGAATTATTTCTCTTTTTGTTTTTAGAATTTTACTCTTGAGAACTTCCTATCCTTCCTGTGCTCTTTTCTTATGGGATTTTAGTCTCATATTTTCAATAAAAAGGACTTTTTGTGTGTCTCATGGACTCCTTGGGCAATCTGGTAAAACCTAATACTACTATGGTTTGTTACCTACATTGATAATTGATAGGAACGCTCAATTTCAGGGAGATATTAACAAAAGTAAATGTCAATTTTTTCCCCATTCAAGTTCATAGAGTCCCTGAAATCCATCTACAGACCCCAACTGAAGAAGTCTGTTCTAGATCCTTGGAAATCATAGGGTGTAAAGGGGTTCCATCCTCTCACCCCTTTGAAATCTGTTCTCCCCAAATCTGGGATACAGGTCAGATTATATTTAACTCCCCTTCTTTATTATAGATCTTAAACTCAAGTGCTCACTTTTCCCCAGGGTTCCAATCATTTCTTCCCTAACCGTCTCCTCACTGAAAATGCTCAGGTCCAGGAAAACAGGACCCCTAGTTGATTTCTCCACTTTTGGAAGGATCTTATAATCATTAAGCAAGTTAAGAAATTATCAGCTACTCTGCTTTGGAAAGAGAAAGCTCCAGCTCAGGGGGAGGGAACCCACAGCCCCAAGGTTGCACGTGACCCTCTAGGTCCTCAAGTGTGTTCGTTTGACTGAATCCAAACTTCACAGAACAAATCCTCTTACTAAAAGGATTTCTTGTGTAAAACATGCACTCATTTAAAGGCTGCACCCAAGGACCTAGAAGACGACCTGTGGCCTCAACTCTACAAGTTCCTCAACCTGGTGAGTCCAGCTGATGTCCAGATAACTGAAGTCTCCAACTCTGCTGTAACATATCACTGCACCCTAGCTTATCACTGGTTTCCTTAATCTCCTGTCTATTTCCTGTCTCCCCAGGTGGCTTATTATGGTCACAATATCCCTAGCATTTCTATCTCTGTTGATCTTCACCTGAACACTCTCAACCATATTCTACTCTACCATTCTGGTCCCTGGATTCCCTTATATAAGTGTATCTTCTTTTTTTTTTATATACACACATACACACACACACACACACACACACACATATATATGTATATTTGAATATTTGATTTTAAAACTTTCAATTCCAGATTCATTCCCTTCCCCCCCTGCCACCCATCCCCACTGGGGAGACAAGAAGTTCAGTATAGGTTGTACATGTGTGGCTAATGCAAAACAATAACGTAGTAGGTGTATTGTAAAAGACTGACTATATTTCCCTCCCTCCTATCCCACCTCCCGCTTGTTCTATTCTCTACTTTGATCCTGTCCCTTTTCAAAAGTGGGTGCTTCCAACTTCCCTCCCCCCCCAGCCTGCCCTCCCTTCCATCATCCCCCCTCACATCCCCTTCCCCCTATTCTCCTGGAGGGTGAGATCCCCTATTTAGTGTGTATTTCCCTCCCTCCTCAGGCCAGATTCAATAGGAATAAGGTTGACCTATTCCCTTTTGCCTTCCTATTCTTCCCCTCCATTGTAACCATTTCCCCTTGCCTCTTCTGTATGAGATAGTTTGCCCCACTCTATCTCTCCCCATCTCCTCTCACTTATATTCCTCTCACCTCTTAATTTCACCTTTTAAGTATCATCCCTTCCTGTTAAATTGGTCCTGTGCCTTCTATCTATGTATATCTGTAAAAGTATATACACACATTCACATATGTATTCATGTGCCCGCATACCCTCATATAAAGACATATATATGTATATATATATATATATATATATATATATATATCTAATCCCTTCAACTACTGAGAAAAGTTTCATAAGTTACAATTATTGTTTTTCCATGTAGGAATGTTAATAGTTCAACTTTGGCCAGGTGGCTCAGTGAGCAAGAGCACCGGCTACAGTGCTGGGACGACCCAGATCAAATCCAGGCCCAGACACTCAGCACCACACCCAGAAACAACAACTGGCTATGCAACCCCGAGCAAGTCACCCAACCCCGAGTGCTTCAAAAAAAAAATAGTTCAACTTTGATAGGTTCCTTATTATTTCTTTTCCCTGTTTACCTTCTCATGCTTCTCTTGCTTCTTGTATCTAAATGTCAAATTTTCTATTCAACTCTGATTTTTTCAGCAAGAATGCTTGAAAGTCCTCTATTCCACTGAATGACCATATTTTCCCCTGAAACATGATACTCAGTTTGGCTGGGTAGGTGACTCTTGGTTTTAATCCAAGCTCCTGTGCCCTCCGGAATATCACATTCCAGGCCCTTCGATCCCTCAGTGTAGAAGCTGCCAGATCCTGGGTTATCCTGATTGTGTTTCCACAATATTCAAATTGTTTCTTCCTGGCTGCTTGTAATATTCTCTCCTTAATCTGGGAATTCCGGAACCTGGCTATAATATTCCTAGGAGTTTTCTTTTTGGGATCTTTTTCAGGAGGTGATCGGTGGATTCTTTCAACCTCTATTTTGCCTTCTCATTCTAAAACATCAGGGCAGTTTTCTTTGAGAACTTCCTGGAGGATGCTTTCTAGGTTCTTACTTTGGTCATGGCTTTCAGGTAGTCCAATAATTTTTAAATTATCTCTCCTGGATCTATTTTCCAGTCAGTGGTTTTTCCCATGAGATATTTCACATTGCCTTCTATTCTTTCATTTGTTTGGATCTGTTTGACAGCATCTTGATTTCTCATAAAGTCATTAGCTTCCATTTGCTCCAATCTAATTCTGAAGCAATGATTCTCCTCAGTGAGCTTTTGAGGTTCTTTTTCCATCTGGCAAATTCGACTTTTTAAGGCATTCTTCTCCTCATTGCCTTTTTGAGCCTCCTTTGCCACTTGAGTCAGTCTGTTTTTTAAGGTATTATTTTCTTCAGTCAGGCTGTTGACTCTCATTTCATAATTTTCTTGCATTGTTCTCATTTCTCTTCCCAATTTTTCCTCCACTTCTCTTATCTGCTTCTCAAGGTCCTCTATGGCCTGTAACCAGCTTGTATTTTCCTTTGAAGCTTTTGGTGCAGGAGTACTGACTTCACTGTTTTCCTCCTGTTCCATGCCTTGCTCCTTCTTATCCCCAAAATAGGAGTTTAATGTTGGAATCTTCTGTCTGCTTTGTTTCCTCTGCCTGCTCATTTTGCCACTCAATTATTTGACTTTTGGGGTTTTTTTTGCCACAGTAGGACTCTGCCACCAGACAGGGGAGTTTTCGTCCCAAATGCTGGGGTTTTCTCAGCTGCCGGAGGTATTAGATGGGTGCCCATGTATCTTCTTAATAGAGAAGGCTACTCTGCTTTCACAGGCTTTTTACTAATCTTCTCTCTCTTGAAAAGAAACTCTGAAAGTCACCTTCCAGCCAGGGGTCTCAGTCTTTCTTCTAAGCTTCAGTGAATACCCAGGAGGCCACATTTGCCTGTTAGTGTTACGACCTTTTGAATTTGTTTTTAGAGATATGAGATCATGGATCCGGAATTTTATCTCCTGTGAACTTCTGCATATCTTGGCTACTATTCTCATTCCTACATCGTAACCACTCTCTTATGGGATGGACTTTGTAAGTACAACTAGACAGTTTTCTCTCTTCTCCTTTGTTATCTAGATTAGATTTGCTAGACTCCAGGAAAATACATTCTTGCCACCACTGGCATTTAATCCTTGGCTTGGAGGCCATCATTCTTATATTTTAAGCTGTGGTCCAGAAATATACATCCTACTTTCCCATACCATCTTCTTAAGCCAAGAGTTCTTAACCTCGTGTGTGTGTGTGGGGGGGGCGGGCGGTACGTGAACCTGTGGCAGGTTCCCCAGCCCTGGTGTATGTCATGGCCCCCACTGGTGGTCTGGTGAAGCCTAGGAACCCTTTATCAGAATAAGGTTTTCAAAGGCATTAAAAAGCATGACAAAGGAAACCAACAATACTGAAATAAAATTATCAAAATATTTTTTCAAAACAAGTTTATGGGCTCCAGGCTAGGAACCCTTGTCTTCAGCAATCTGTTTACTTTCCAAATCTGCCTTTCACTCCCAAAGTCCTTGCCACCTGTGCCCCTAAGGGTTTTCAGCTACTCACTTGAGCATTCCTAACCCTTGGCAAAGCTTTCTAGATTCCTTTGGGAGTTATCATCTGGGCCGACGTGAATCACCAGAAAAGTCATTATCACAAGCTGCAAAGTCTTAGGAGATTCTCCTTCATATTTTGGGCTTACACCCCAGAAGCTGACTGTGATAGGCAGTAAATCTGAGATAGAAGACAGATTGTAGGGCAAGAGTGCACAATTAGTCAGACAGCTGATTTCAAGTGAGTCTGGGCTATGTGAATTTGGGACTTCCTAGAGGTATCTTAGGAACAGTCAGAGAAGACAGTGGATGGGACCAAACTCAAGCTGCTGGGATTCCAAGGGAAAAGACAAAGGATTTTTGAAGTGGTTAACTTTTGGGCCAAAAGAATGAAAGGAAGAAAATAAGGCCAAGAAGGATGAATAGGGCAGGGGGAGGGAGATGTTGTTCAATTGTTCAGTGGTGTCCAATTCTTTGTGACCCCATTTGGGGTTTTCTTGGCAAAGATACAAGACTGGTTTGCCGTTGCCTTTTCCAGGTCATTTTATGGATAAGGAAACTGAGGCAAACAGGGTTAAGTGCCTTGCCCAGGGTCACACAGGTAGTAAGTGTCTGAGGCTGGATTTGAACTCATGAAGAGAAGTCTTCTTGATTCCAAGTCCAGTGTCTACCCACTGCACTACCCAGCTGCCCAATAGGTGGGAATAGGGAAGGTTTTAGAAACTGGAGATCCCAATGAGGACAAAGAATGCACTTAACGGTGAAGCAGGGGCAGAGATGATCAGAAAGTCAAGTGAATTCACCAAGCATTTATTAAGCAGTTACACATACCAGGCATTGTGCTGCTAAGCTCTGCAATGAGAGGCCCATAAGAATTTAGGCTGCAAGGAACCTTGTAGAGAACATACAGTCCAAACTGTCCTTCTTTACAAATGAGGAAAATGAGATTCAGAGAGTGGAAGGGACTTGCCCAAGGTCATAAAGTCAGTAAGTAATGGAGTCCGGACTTTAATCCAGGCCCTCTGACTTTAAGTCCAGACACAAGCACTCTGAAGGGCTATCTGGGTAGAGAGGAACTAGGTTTGTTTTGCTCAACTCCAGAAGTCCCCTGTCCCCTTTCAAGCTGTTATAGTTCAAAGAGTCCTTTTCAGTTTAAAAACCACTTTCACATCCATTCTCTCATTTGACCTTCATAATTACCCAAATGATGGAGGAATACTGTCAATCATTTTACAGGTGGGAAAACTGAGGCTTGGAGAAGTGAAACCAATTAGGCAAGGTTAGTGGACTCTCCTGACTCCCACTTTCCTGACCCTTCCTTTGGATGTCAGCAGACATGGCAAGGTGCCTTAGGTCAGGCAGAGGCTCCAGGGCCAGCCAGGCTCTGTCTGGGCACTCATGCCCGCCTTACCTTATCAATCTCCTTCTGATTGGTGCCTTCTTTTCTCAGTCGCTCAAGTTCCAGGCACCTGCTAACATAGCTCTCTCTGGACTTGGGCAAGATCTGGGAGACACCATGTAGTGCCTGGACAGCTTCCAGGGTCCCCACAGCTTCCTCCTTGCACTGCAGAAAGAGTGGGTAGGGAAGAGAATTAGGGAGGCCCCCTCCTTCCCAAGAAATTCCTTTCTTGGGAATCCTCCTCCCAGGCCCCTCCCCTGGGCTGCATCTACTCTGGAGACAAGTTGAAAGGACATCCTGGACGTCATGCCATATGAGGGGTGCGATCACTCTGAAGGGCTACCAGAGGAAACGGTTTAGGCTCACTCTTCTGGGCGCTGAGGTTTTCAGCTTAATATAAGGATCATTCATGTTATCATAGATTTAAAAGGGAAAGGGAACTTAGAGATCATTATCCAAAGCCCTCATTTGACAGATTAGGGAACAGAGGCCCAGAAAAGTTAAGGGACTTGTCCAGAATCATCCAACAGGATTTGAACCCAGGGAAAAAACCCTAATCACCAGACAGAGCAGGCTTCCTTGGGAGCAGGACACTAGAGGCCCAGAGCCAGAGGCCTGACAACCACTTATAGCATCTAATAACATCGGTACATATTAGACTGGATAAGCGGCCCTTGGAGGGCTCCTGCCAGCCTGGGGCACCTAGTTCATCTTAGACAATGGTCTGGGGGGTGGGGGAGCTGGGAGCAGAAATGCCAAGGTAGGAGGAGGATGCCCTCTGGGTACCTTCTTGTGGGCTTTGCTCTGTTCCTCCCCGTAGCGGACCACGTCCTTGATGAGGTCATTCAGCTTCTTGGTCAGCTCCATGTGGCACAATGCCAGCTTGTCTGAGGACACCCGGAACACCTCCCAAAGCGGGGCGAAGGTCCTGTGGGCACCAACCAATAGTCATGTGGTCCTGGGCACACTCACAGAGGGTTCCTCTCCTCGTCACAGGCATGTGCTCACACACACACACACACACACACACGCACGCGCACACATGCACACACCCCTATAAGTCCCCTACTAGATAAAGGGGATATGCCCATGATCTCCCAGGCTCATGTGATAGAAACATCTGCCCAAACTGGTAGGCTTGGCTACTGACCGGACAGACATTAGCATGTGTTTTCAGGGATGAGGGATACTTCCATACAAACGCCTGCATCCCCTTTCCCCCAGGGGCCAGTGGAGTCAGCGTCCCTCACTTCTTTCCCAGCTCCCCCATGAGGACCCCTCTCACCCTTCCCCCCACCCCAGCTCACCCCATGGGGGTCCCATTGCCAGCCATCTTTGCCAGCTTCGCCATGGCCTTGGAGTAGGTCTCTTCCACCGTGGCCCTAGAGGGACAGAAAAGATGAAGGATTTGGTGGGTAGAGAGGCTGGGGGAGAGGGGAAAAAGGTTGGAGGCTTGGGGGAAACAGTGACCCTTTTTCTCTTTCTCTGCACAGGGGCTGGGGGTGGGCAACAGCATGGGAAAGGGAAAGCACAGGTCTGGGGCAGGGGGCGCTGAGAGAGGGAGGAGGGTTACCTTTCTCGGATGAAATCAGCCAGCTCCTTGGTAGAGACCTGCCCCTGCTTCATGCTGTGGTAGAGAACGTCGAAACCGTGATTCTTCTCCCCCTGGAGATGGGAGTAAATGGTATGTCTGTGAATGAGTCCAGATGCCCTCCATCTTGCACATCCCTGCATCTGCTCTGAGAGCCCTCCAAACTCAGACAATCCATTTTCTAAGAGACCTCCCAGTTTGAATGTTCTGTGTTCTAGGGGTCCTCCCAACTTGGGCATTCTCTGTTCTGTGTTCTAAGGTCCAAATATGCCCTTCTGGGGACTGGTGTTCCTGTAAGAGCTCTCAGAAGGGGAAACTGAGGCCCAATACTGGATCAGTCATCTTCAATGACAGAAAGATCATTAGAGTTGGAACAAACCTTAGAACATGGAATGTCAGAGATGGGAGGGCCCTTAGAGAATGTCAGATCTGGGAGAGCCTTTAAAACACAGAATATCAGAACTGGGAGAGCTCTTAGAACACAGGATGTCAGATCTAGGAGGGCCCTTAGAATACAGGATGTCAGATCTTGGAGGGCCTTTAAAACACAGAATATCAGAGCTGGGAGAGCCCTTAGAACACAGGATGTCAAATCTAGGAGGGCCCTTAGAACACAGTGTCAGAGCTGGGAGGGTCATTAGAACAGAATGTCAGAGCTGGAAGCGGGCCTTAAAAATCATCTGAGACACTTCATTTTAAAGACAGACCCAAAACAGGAAATGGATTTGCCCAAAGTTACAGAGAGTCAGGAACAGAATGGAAATCTGAAGCTAGGCACTAAATTCACCTTCCCCTAGATAACACAGCCTTGGTTGTCAGCAAGGAAGCTCCCACCTTACCCAGCCCTGTGCTTTGATAACATCCACCGTCATTATGATGACAGCTGGTATTTCAATAGTATTTTAAAGTTTGCAAAGTGTTTTTCCCATATGCTCTCATTTGATCTTCACAATAATGCAGTGAGAGAGGTGCAGTTATTATCCCCATTTTACAGATGAGGAAACCAAGGCACAAGCAGATTAGGTGATGACTTGCCCGGAGTTATATAGCTAGTAAGGACCCAAGGCAGGATGTGGGTTGAAATGGATTAGATGATCTCTGGGGTCCTTTTCCAGGTCTCGCTCCTATGATCTCATGAATTTTGGCAGGGGTAAAGTCAGATTAGGATTGGGGTCTCTAGCAGAGGAGGCAGAATGAGGAGGGCCTTGGCAGGCCTGGGAGCAGGGGATGGAAGCAGCTCCCAGGGCTGGGGTGTGGTAGGGGCTGGGGGTGGGGTGGACAGATGGCCCAGAGTCTAGAGGGGGAAACAGGGAGAGATGGGGATGGAGGCAGCCTGGGGTGGGGTGGGGGTGGCAGGCTGCCTGTCAGGCACCTGCTAGAACAGAGCCTGTTCACATCAACCCCTGTGACTCCAGCCCCCAGCGTTCTGGCTGGCACGTCACACAAAACAGCTTTTCTTTTTGCTGCTTAGCTCCAGCCAAGTCCCCCCGGCTTGGCCTGTACCAGGCAGGTCTGCCCAGTGAGTGGCCTGAGTCCCCCCAAATTCAGAAGTGCAGAATTGGAGGATGTCAGAGTCAGAAAGGACCTCAGCACAGCCATCCAATCCAAACCATGTCCTGAGGCTGACCACAGCCAAAGGTGGCCAGCCAGGCTTTGCTTGAAGACCTCCGAGGAGATGCCACTCACTCCAGCAGGAAGATTCTCGGCTTATACTGGTCTCCTTGCTTCTGGCCCTGCCCTTTGGGACCACGGCATGTTTAACACATCTACCACACAGAAGATGGCCACCACAGCAGCCCCAAGTCTTCTCTTTCTCCAGGCTAGATGCCCCTCAGGCTCTTCTAACTGCTCTGCTGATGGCCTGAGCTGAAAGCCCTTCCCCATGCCCTCTGATCAATCAACAACCATTTATTAGTCACTGGCTAAGGACCAGGCTCTTTTCTGGCTTATCCACGTCCCCCCTAAACCAAGGCACCCAGAAGTGACAGGATACCCCAGCTATGGTCTGAGCAGGGTTGAGGACAGAGGGGCTACCACCCTCCTGTCCATGCATGGTCTGCTTCCCTGACCACAATCTGAGATACCGTGTATCCCCGATAATAAGACACTGTCTTATTAAATTTTTTGGACAGAAAAACACCAGAGGGCTTATTTTCAGGGGAGGGCTTATTTTAATGAACATTGACAGCAATTTTAATAAACAGGTAATGTGAACAAAAAAATGTACCTTTATTCAATAAGCAAATCACTGGGGAAGAACAGGATGACGCGCTTACTGCTGTAGCTCTGATTGGATGCAGCTCGGAGCGCGGTGTGCGTTTCACGGGGGGGGACAGTGCACACAGAGGGTACCATAATGTAGCGTGTAGCGCAGGGGATCACCTTCACTACAGTAGCAATCTCAATAGGGCTTATTTTCGGGGGAGGGCTTATTTTAGAGGAATCTTACACAGTAAGGGGAGGGCTTATTTTTGGGATAGGTCTTATTATCGGGGAAACACAGTACCATCGACTCTCCTGGAGATCTGCCATGCTGCTGACACCTCTTGGCAAAGCAGCTCAATTCAATTCATTCAGCAAGCTTTTATTAGCCAATGGAGCAGTCTATAGGCATTTATTAGACACCTACTAGACACAAGCATGTGTCTGGCACAGTTCATCAGAATTTCCCCCAATTTTATTTTGGAAAAATTGCTGTATGAGTCCAAGGCTGGCTCTGGCCTGGGAAAGATACAAAGAAATGCTAATTGCAGGGGCAGCTATGTGACCCAGTGAATAGAGCACTGGGCCTGGAGTCAGGAGGACCTGAGTTCAAATCCAGCCTCAGACACTTAACACTTACTAGCTGTGTGACCTTGGGCATGTCACTTAACCCCAATTGCCCTGTCTTCTCCCCTCAAAAAAAAAAGTGCTGCCATCTCCCACTCTCTTGGGTTTCACAGTAATGGACACAGCTGGCCAAACCCTCTGCTGCTGTAGACTTACCATGTTCCCTCACAACCTGTCTCTCCTCCTGACATGCCTATACCTTCCAGGGGCCCCCACCTTGCCATCACCAAGGCTAGAAACCACCTCCTCACATTCAAATATGCCTCACGTCCTGGTCTTTCTCCAGAATATTTCTTCTACTCATTTCCTCTCCGTCCCACAGTCTCTGCTGCAAATTTTTTCTGCTGTCCAGTCTCTGTCCCCCCACAGGCCTCTGGATTCATCTCCTGAGTTCCAACACTTTCCACAGTTCCCCGGAGCACACAGAAGAAACCTCAGCCCTTAGGCCTCACATTCAATGCCCTCCATGAGTCGCTCCCAGTTTCATGCCTCCCTTCACACACTCTAAGCCCTGATCGGTTCTCCCCACCTCCTAAAAATGCCCTTCGCCTTCATACTGATCTAAGACATCCATGATGGGAGGTCCTCCTCCATCTCTGGGACACCCTGGAGGCCCCCCTTTTGTTCGACTGGTCCAGGCCTCTGGTGGCCAGCTCCTCCCAGGGCAGTTGGCAGAGAAGTCACCAGGCCGGCCACCCTAGCTCTTTTCCTCCTCTCGGGCTCTGCTCTGGGCTTCTCCCTGACCAGGCCCTGGCTAGGGAGCCCTCCAGCCCCCTCCCCGACTAGGATGCAGACTCCTCAAAGGCAAGGACTGCCCTTGGGTTTTCAATTGTTTTTCTTTTATTTGTATCTTCATGATTAGCAAAGTACCTGGCACAGAGTAAGTGATTAACAAATCACTTCAGGGGTGGCTAGGTGGTGCAGTGAATGGAGCGCAGGCCCTGGAGTCAGGAGGACCTGAGTTCAAATCTGGCCTCAGATACATAACACGAAAATTAGCCGTGTGACCTTGGTCAAGTCACTTAACCCCAACTGCCCTGCCTTCCTCACCCCCCCCCCCCAAAAGCCAAAAAACAAATAAACAAACAAAAAAAACAACAAAAATAACCAAATCAGGGTATCGGGGTGGCTAGGTGGCACAGTGAATAGAGCACTGGCCAGATCCAGCCTCAGACACTTAACACAAAAACTGGCCGTGTGACCTTGGGCAAGTCACTTAACCCCAACTGCCCTCTAACAAAAGCAAGAAAGAAGAAGAAAAAAAATAACCAAATCACTTCAAAGGACTTCTCAGTCCAGCTCAGGGCACTTGGCCTCTGGGAGCTTTCTCAGCCCCTCCAGGCAACATGGACCTCTCCCTTCTGGGAGCCCCACAGAACTCACTGTTTATTCAACCCAGGGGCTACTTAGCACATCATGTCTCATACTATTAGTCATCTTTCCATATGTGAGAGTGCATCTCTCCTGTGAGCCTTTAAAGAGGGGAGGAGAGGGGAGGGGAAGGGAAGAGAGAGGAGGTGAGGGGAGGGGAGACAAGACAAGGGAGGGGAGAAGAGAGGAGGGGAGGGGAAAAGAGAGAGAAGAGAAGGGGAGGGAAAAGAAGGGAAAGGAGGAAAGGGGAGGGAGGGAAGGGGAGGAGGGAGGAGAGGGGAGAGGAGAAGGAAAAGGGAGGCTGCAATAGGCAATGGAAAAATTTCTTGGCTAGGAGTCAGAAGACTTGGGTCCTAGTTCTGCCTCAGACACTAACTGGCTATGAAATTTTGAGTAAGTCCCTTTCTCTCTGGACTCAAGTTTTCTCTTTAAAACTAGGGTAGTGGAACAAATGGTTTCCAAGGACTCTCCCAGCTCTGCCATCCTGAGTTCTAAGGGCCCTCCCAGCTCTAAAACTCTGTGTTCTGAGGGCCCTCCCAGATCTGACACTCTGTGTTCTGAGGGCCCTCCCAGCTCTGACACTGTGTTCTGAGGGCCCTCCCAGCTCTGACATCCTGAGTTCTGAGGGCCCTCCCAGCTCTGCCATCCTGAGTTCTAAGGGCCCTCCCAGCTCTGACATTCTGTGTCCTGAGGGCCCTCCCAGC
>NW_027185588.1:6633753-6651585 GCF_028583685.1 Petaurus breviceps papuanus | reverse complement strand
TCTGTGTCCTGAGGGCCCTCCCAGCCCTGACACTCTGCATCCTGAGGGCCCTCCCAGCTCTGACACTCTGTGTCCTGAGGGCCCTCCCAGCTCTGACACTCTGTGTCCTGAGGGCCCTCCCAGCTCTGACACTCTGTGTCCTGAGGCCCTCCCAGCTCTGACATCCTGTGTCCTGAGGGCCCTCCCAGCTCTGACATCCTGAGTTCTGAGGGCCCTCCCAGCTCTGACATCCTGAGTTCTGAGGGCCCTCCCAGATCTGATACTCTGTGTTCTAAGGGCCCTCCCTGCTCTGCCATTCCCCAGCTCCATTCAGCTCTTTCTCTCCCATGGAACCTTGTAAAGCACTCTGGCACTAGTCACACAGGACTAATCGAGCTGTGTCTTAGAAGCATGCTGCCTGCAAGACTTTCTTCTTGGTCTGTTACCCATTTCTGCGCTGGCCTAGATGGCACCCATTGCAAACGGCTAACCAGGTAGCAGGGATCCTGACTAACAGGGCTATAGGATTCTTAGCAGTGTCAGTATGAGCCAGGCAGCGCTGGGCACCTGCTGTCAGTGGCCAGACAGGGACCCAGGAAAGCCCCCTGACATGAACCCTGCCTGCCATCTGTCTCTTGCCCTGAAGCCCAGCCTTGGTGGGCAACAATGGCAACAGTCACCAACTGGGCACTGGGCTCCTTCTAGGCTTGGGATTCCAAAGGGCACAGGTACTGATAATAGGCCTCAGGGACAAGAGAGAAGACCTTTTGTGTGAAGTGTCCCATGGAATGTCACAGGAGGAAGGCAGCCTGAAAGACTAAAATGTGCTACCCCCTTATTTTATAAATTGCGATGCAGAGAGAGGAAAGTCAAGGTCACACTGTCAGTGGCTGAGGCTGGACCAGAACCCGGGTCTCCCAACTCCCGACTTCCACCTTCCTGACTCTCATGCTTCTCTGTAAGCCTGTCTCCTCCAGGAGGCCCTGGGCTCCTGAGGAGTGATGTCCCAAGTTAAAGTTAGAGAAAGCACCATGGCTTGTCCAGAGCTCTGGTCTATGGACCCAGCAGAGCTAAATTTCTCTATGACCTCTAGTACGACCTTCCTCTGGAGGAGCCTTAGCTGTGCTCCCTGAGGACTGGATCTCAAAGCCCCATCTCATTTCTAAGAGAAGGAAGAGGAGGGCCCTGCTTCCTCCAGGCAAGGTGGCCCATGGATGCTTTCTCCTCCATCCCCAGGAAGGGTGCTCTCCAGACCCTGTAGCAGGGCAGGGCATGGGGGAGAGGGAGTATGGCCCCTTTAAGGAAGGGGACCCTGGCCCCCAGGCTATAAGGAGGGGCTGAGAAGCTGAGCTGCCTTTTCCTGGCTCTGTTGCCAGGGGCAACCGGTTACTGGGCAACCTGGGTCTCCCTTTGGCAGAGCTAGTGGGGCTGCAGAAAAGACTAAGAGGGGAGGTCTGAAGCCCCCCCCACCCCAGTTTATATTTTCATGTTTCTCCCCATCTCCCCCAAGGGATAGCTCCCATATTCCCCATGGGAAATCAGCTCTAAAGGCTCTAGGGAGTCCTGTGGCCTCCAAAGTTCATGGGAAGAGGAGAAGTCAGTTACGGGGAAGGTGAAGAAAGATAGGAAAACAAGGAAAAAATCCCCAAGCATTTCTGGGTCAGGGATGTCCTGGAAATTCCCTCAGCCCAGAATAATTCCTGACCCTGCAAAAGATCAGCCAAGATGTGGGGACAACCACAGGGCAGAGACCTCATCTCTAACCTTGGAAGCTTCAGCCAGGGCCCTGAAGCCTGCTCAGAGAGTCCCCTGTCCTGTTGGTGATTCAGTGGGAAGATGTGGAGGCATCTGTTGCCGGGACCCTCCTAGAAGAACTCTTCCCCAGGAAGTCTTCCTAGATTAAACCTGTCCACCATTTTGGATTTTGTCCTGTACCCAAACCCATCCCTGTCACCCAATGTCCAGGGCTATGCCTGCTCTTCCAATGGGGTTAAGGGTAGGGGCCTCATGTCTTCCTCATCCTCTGCCCCTGGAGACTGAGAACCAGAAGAGACCTTATAGATCATTTAGCACAAACCCTCCATTTCACAGAAGTTCAGAGAGAGCTGCCCAAAGGCTGATGGGCAGGAAATATTGAAGCTAGGATTTGAACCCAGCTCTAAAATCTCTTTCCAGGGTAACCACCGATTCCCTCAGATGGGGGCTCTCCAAAGGCAGCATCTAAGACTGCTCCTCTCTTTCTCCTAATCCAGAGTTTTCTCCCTCTGGTACAGACAGCCCACTCAGGGAGGAGTAAACACACTAGCCCTGGGGGCCAGCTACCATCCCATGGATGCCCATTTGTACCAACCCCCACCAGAATCAAAGCTCAGTCTCGGCAAGTACACCTCTCCCCTACCAATACAAGAGCTTTACTTACCCAAAAGTACTCCCCAAAATAGGACATTGTGGTTGCTGGCAGGTCTCCCAAAGACCCTTCCTGTGGTCACTCACTCTAGAGGAGACCGACTCAAGTCAATTCCTGCTGCAGGCCCAGCTTCAGCCCCTGAAGGAGGGGGGAGAATTCCAGTGCGTGTTTCTTTCCTCATCCCTAAACGCAGAAGAGAAGGGGGGACCCAATGAGGAATTGAAAGTGGGGAGGGGAGAGGGCTTGGTGAGTGCAGTTCCTTCCCCCCACAATGACTGGAAGCTGGTTGGAGGAGAGAAATGGTGGCTGGCCAGGTTGGGAAGGAGAGAGAGAAGAGCCTTTGGGGACGGGCCTGGCTCAGACATCTGGGTTGTCTCAGCATGAGGTCCCAACAGTCTCAGCCAGAGCAGTGATTGGCAGGCAGGTGTCCTGAAGAGGACGGCAAGGCTATGGTCAGCAGAGCATCCCAAGGCTAAGCATATTCCCTATACTCCAGGGAAGGTGCCGTAGGTCTCCTCCCTCTTCTAGGGATAAGGTTCTCCCCTCCTTGACAGTTCAATTGAGCAAGGCACAATTATTTATTAAGCATGACATGGCATTTCTTACATGGCAGGCAATGTGCCAAGTGCTAGGTTTAGAAGGGTACTTCCCAACTTTATCACTAATTCACAATTTGACATTGGGGAAATTCCTTTGCCTTTCTGGGCCTCGGTTTTCTTCATTTGTAAAATGGGGGAGGGGTGATGGACTGGCTAGTCTCTGGGGACCCTTCTGGGCCCCATAATCAGCGCTCTATGTGCTAAGGGCCCTGCTGGGGTGGGGGTGGGGGCAGTACTGGGGATCTTGGCAAAAGCGCCCCCAGCCAGGGCCCTGGTGGCTGTCATAGGAGCTGGGGAGTGATTCATAATGCATGAGGTGGTGAAGCTGGGTGCCTGCAGCAGCTGGGGAACGCCGGGTTGTTCTCTGGAGAGATGCTCTGATGAAGCAAACACAGAGATGAGTGCCCTGAACGCTGGCGTGGAGGGAAGGGCATGAGACAGGTCCTGCTGTGTGACTGCCAGCAGGGCACAGTCTCCTCTGTCAGATGCAGGGCTGGATTTGGGGAGCGGGGGGTTAAGATGGGAAAAGCCCTTCTATAACACCTACTATGCGTCAGGCACTCTGCTACACACTGAGCAAATGTAATCTAATTTCATGTTCATAGCGACTCTGAGAGGTAGGTACTATTATTATCTCCATTTTACAGATGAAGAAACTAAGGCAGATGGCGGTGAAGGGAGTTGCCCAAGGTCACACAGCTAGTGAGTGTCTGAGGCTAGATTCGAACTCAGGTCCTCCTGACTCCAGGCCTAGTGCTTTATCCACTGTGACACCAGCTGCCTCTAAGCAGGTGATTTATAAGGGCCCTCCCAGCCCTGACATCCTGTGTTCTAAGGGCCCTCCCAGACCTGACATTCAGGGTTCTAAGGGTCCTCCCGGCCTTGACATTTTATGTTCTAAAGGTCCTCCCAGCCCTGATATTCTACCTTCTGATATCCTATGTTGTTAGATGATTGCCTGCATCTCTCATTCTTCATTCTGCCAATTGTTCTGTGGACTGGGCAGTATGCAGACCACAGAAAGGGGGTCCCACCTGAATCATTGGCAATATTCAGACACAGCGTGGAGGCCAGGAGAGGGGGGGTGAAAGGTACGCTGCTTTAGAACCAGGCAGAAACACTGGCTCTGCTTGGCCAGAAGAGAGAGGCCACAGAGAGCCTGAGATGTCACAGAGTCAACCAGAGCCCCAAGACGTGGGTGCAGTCAGCGGCCTCACCTCCTACCCCTTCATCAGGCGCCTGGCGGTGGACCTCATTTCACTTGGCCACTAAGGTTGGCTTGCCTATCCTCGGTACCTACTCACCCCCCAGACCAGGAAGACAAGCCATTTCCCTCTTGAAGCCCCAGGACTGTGGAGAGCCCAGGGGACCTGCTCACTCCATGTGGCTGCCCGTGACGCTGGCAGGAGGAGGGAGGCACAAGGGGGCAACATTGTGGCTGCCAGGACTCACCCAGGGCTGCTGGAGCAGGTGCTTTTTAGCCTTCTCCATCCTCAGACTTCCTGGAGGGGGGGAGGACACCAAGGAGAAGGGGCAGGAGCTTGGCAGACCCCCCACAGGGAAGACGTAGAAATTGAGACAGGAGCAGTGAAGCCTCAGCTCAGCTCACTTCCGCCCGCACAAGAGACTGTTGTGTGGGGCCTGACACCTGGGTGCTGGGCTGGGGCCCTGGCAGGAAGGAGGCCAGACTGGGGAGCAGGAAGGTTCCTGCCCCACCTCCCGCTCTGCACACCCACAGCACTCCTTCGTGTGTGTGGCAGGGAGGGGGAGTATGCCCACCACCCCAAAAGGAAGAGTCTTGGGTTCTAATTCTAGCTTTTGCTACTCACTACCAGAGTGATACCTAAGTCCTTCTCCTCTCTGGCCTCAGTTTCCTCATCTGTAAAATTAATATACTGGACTATCCTTTCTGATGCTGAACTATGAAACAGTAAAGCACCCAGTGGGCCAGATCCCCAAGTATCCAAGCTCAGAATAGGGAAGGGCAGCAAAAGTCTGCCTGGGGATGTGGGCAGATAAGACTCTTTCAAGGGGAGAAAACATCATCCAAGGGCAGTTGCATTTTGTTTATGACAATAATTCCCATTTCTATAGGGCGTCAAGATTTCCCCACATCACCTATGGTAAGGGGAACAGTAAAACTGCTATTGTGCCCATTGTAGAGATGAGGAAACTAAGTCTTGAGGAAGTTAAGCAAAACTTATCCAGGGCTGGCTAATTACTAAACACAGGAAGCAGGATTTGAACGCGTGTCTCCTGGCTCCAATCCAATGCTCTTCCCATGACATCTCTAAAGATCCCAGGGTTTCTCTTCCCACCCCCACTCTGGGGTGTCCCCTTAGATGTCACCAGCATCTCTCTAACTAGTGGGATTACCCGAAGGTCTTCAACCACAGAAAAATCCACCAGTCACAGGAGACCTGGGTTCTAGTCACAGATCATGCATCTTGAGCTGTGAGGGGACACACATTTATTAAGCTCCTACTGTATGGTGTAATATGAGTAGCATGCAACTGTTACCACATTTGATCATCATAACAACCTTCAAGGCAGGTGCTGCTACTATCTCCATTTTACAGATGAGGGAACTGAGGCAGACAATGGTGAAGTGACTTGCCCAGGGTTACACAGAAAGTGCCTAAGGTTGGATCTGCACTCAGGCCATCCTGACTCCAGGCCCAGTGTGCTGTCTACTGGGCCACCTCCCTGCCTCAGAGGTCTTCTAGCCCTCACTTCCCAGAGGTGAAGTGACCTACCCACAGTCACAGAGAGCCTAGGACTCATGCTCAGGCCTGTCTCCATGGCACCACGAGTCTCTACCCTGGCTCTGTCCCTGACTGTGTGACCTCAGGTGACCCCCCCCCATCTGTAAAATGAGGACAAGAACCCCTGCCTGGCCTCTCTCCCAGAGCGACTTTGAGTCTCAGATGAGATGATGGACAATGGAAAGTGCCTTGTAATCCTAGGATACAACATCAGTGGGGCTGTGATTATCATTAAGCCCTTCTTAGGCATCCAGGACTCTGGAGGAGTCAGACTCCAAAGCCAGCTTCCCTTCCTTGTAGGATCACAAGCTTCAGGGAACACTTGAGAGAGAATCCAGTCCAGCCCTATGTCTGACCTGAGTCCCTCATGCTTCAGATGAAGCCTGGGTCTTCTCTCCAGGGATATAACTTCCCCAGGGTCCCCAGCAAGGGAGACCCATATTCCACATCCTCTCCTTCCCAAGGCTGGGGTGGAGGGGACCAGAGGCATCTGGGAAAGTCCCAGAGACAGTGCTGCCCTGGATGGGAACCAGCTCAGCAGAACTGAGTAAGAGGGGATGCTCTGGCTGGGCCTCTGGGTCAGGGAGTTCCTGAAAGTACAAGAGGCCAGGGGCAGAGGTCAGGGGCCTGGCAGGGCCTGGGAGAGATGGCCGGAGGGCCTACTGTACCCTTCCATCACTTCAGGATGAGGGGGGCTTTACACTGAACCTGTCTGCCCCAGACCCAGCTATTTCCATGGTGTCCCCCCATCAGTGTGTGAGCTCTGAGGGCAGGGCCCCTGTTTTTGACCTTCTTTGTACCCCCAGTGCTCAGCACATAAAAGTTCCTTAATAAATTATTGTTAACAGATACAGGAAAGAGCTGGGCAGTGTTCACAGAACACAGAATATCAGAACTGAGTGGCCTTGGAAACACGGAACATAAAAGTGTCAGGGCTGGAACACAGAAGGTCAGAACCAGGACCTTGAAACATAGAACATCCAAGCTGAAGGGTCCCCAAAGCAGAGACTCCAAGAATAGCTCACAGTGGCAAAAGGGGCTCACACACCACAGGTTGTGGGGCTACTACTTCTAAACTCTGTCACTTCACCTGCTGGGCTCAGTTTCCTTATCTGTGAAATGGGGATAATCATACTTGCAGTGAAGGTAAAGTGAGACAATGAGACAAACAGGGAAATATGTTCATTCCTTAACAACATACAGAACCTATATCAAATTGCTTACCATCTTGGGCAAGGGTGGTAAGGGAGGGAGGGAGATAATCTGGAACTCAAAATTTAAAAAACCCACAAATATTAAAAATTCTCTTTACATGGAATTGGGGAAAAATAAAATACTATTTAAAAAGAAAGAAATAAAATGAAGTGAGAAGAATCAGAAAAGTCATAGACAGTCAAACTTCCTTCTGCACTAAGCCTTTTGGGATACCCTGTATACAATGTCAAGGAAGACCACTCAGGGCTGTAAGGGACCTCTGAAGCCATCTAGGCCAAGCCCTGAATTTTACAGGTGAGGAAGCTGAGCCCTAGGGAAGTTAAGTGACCTGCCCAAGGTCAGACAGTTATTAGCAAATGTCCAAGGGAGGATTTGAACCTAGGTCCCCCAATTCCTGAGCCGACGCCCCTTTCACTGGAATATTAAAGACCAATAAGGACAATCAGAACTGCCCCGTGGGTAATTATAATGAGCAACCCTGAATCCAAAGAAGAGCTGTAAGAATATGCCTCTCTTCATTGTAGAATTGAGGGGCTGTAAGGGTGGAAAGCTTGGCCAGGGTCCTGCTTAGTTTTGCTGACTTTTGGTTTGGGTTTTTTTTTTTTGTTGTTGTTTTTGGTATAGTCGACAGAGAGCCAGCTTCAAAGCCAGGAAGATCCAAGTTCAAATCCTGCATCTGACCTATACTGGCTAATTATTTAACTGTTCAATGCTCTAGGCAACACTCTAGGACTGATTTGTAGGGAAAATTTTAAGAAATTTTCTGAGGTGCTGCCCTGCATTGATAGGGGGCGTTTTCTCCCAAGGGAGTTCCCTATACCAATCAGATTACTGGTTCAATACCTGTCTCTCTTCTTTTGTTATAAGGGATGGCTCACTGGGTGGGGAAGGGAGGAGGGACATATTGGGAAATGAAATTATGTAAAAACGAGATAGAGATTCAAATTTTAAAAGGCAAAAAAAAAAAATAGTTGCCCAGCCTCTTTTACTGTGTTGTGTGATAAGGGAACTCCATAAAGCTTCAAAGTTATAGAAGGCCAAGTAAGGGTTACTGCATTCCCCAGGATCTCTCCAGCTCTCCCCACCACACCTGGGCGCAAGGACTACTAGAGAGGGTAAGGCTAGGGAGGAGGGGAAGCAAGGGGTAGTGGCCAGCAGAGGAGATCCAGGCAGGTGACCCCCATGGGCAGAAGCCTCAACCTCCCAAGGGGAAGGAGTGCTTAACAAATGCTTAGTGACTGTCCCTCGCGTACCTGCCCTGAATTCTGATCAGGGCTCTGCAGAAGGAGTTCACTCCAAGGGGGTATTAACAAGAAAAAGGGGGAATCTTCATGTAATAAGCTGTTTGGGGTTCCCAAAGGATGGTGGACAATTGTACCTCCCTTCCCCTGGAAGAGTCTATGCCCCTTCCTGAGGCGGTCACCACGGCAGATGGGTTAAAACAGACCTCCAAGATTCTGGAAAAGACACCACTGTCCAGTATTTCCCTCGCTAGCCACTCCCACTTAGAGATTCTATGTTCGCAAGGCTGAGGTCCCCAGAACCGACCCAGAAATGAGACAAACTTCTTCCACTGCCCTAAGCAGTGACCAGGTAGCCTGAGATTTGTCTGGCCATACCATTCCCAGGGAGAGTGATGCTCGCTGTCAGGTGGGAGGGAGGCAGGAGCTATCCAGCTGGATCAGGAAAACAGCCACACAAGGGGGGAGGTGCATGCCAACCACACCCAGAGGCCAAACCTGCTCGCAGGCGTGGGTGCACAGCCTCCTCAAGGCACAGGCCTGGTATGTGGGTCAGGAAACACCCTTTGGGGGTGAGGATGCTGGCCAGCAAGTTCCCCCTCCCACAGCCCAGGTGGGGTTAGGGGAGGGCTGGAATCTGTCTTGCCTCATCTCCCAATCAGAGAATGTGAGGGCCCTCAGAATGTCACAACTGGACTGGGATCTTAGAACATGGAACATCGAAGTCGGAAAACAGAATGTCAGAGCTGAGAGGGCCTTAGAATATGGAATGTCAGCGGTGGGAGGACCTTAGAACACAGAAGGGACTTTAGAATACAGGATGTCAAAGCTGCCTCATTTTACAGACATAGATCACATTTTTCTTATATTTTAAGGTTTATAAAATACTATTCTCAAAGCAACTTTAAAGTGTCAGTAGCTGAAATGTACATACATACATATAGACATATATATATATATAATAGGCTTATTAGAGTTATAAAAGACCTCAGAGATTGTTTGTCCAACACCATTTTAGAAAAGGAAACAGACTCAAAGAGATGATTTGTCCAAAGTCACACTGGTACTGAGTGAAATGATCACCTCCATTTGACAGATAGATTCTGGTCAAGCTCAGGCCTATATTCCTAAATTCAAATCTTCCCTCAGATACTTACTAGCTGTGTGACCCTGGGCAAGTCACTTGACCCCATTTGCCTTAGTTCCTTTTTTCTGTAAAATGAACTAGAGAAGAAAATGGCAAACTACTCCAGGATCTTTGCCAAGAAAATTCCAAAATGGGGTCACAAAGAGTCGGACACGACTGAACAACAACAAACTTAAGTCCAGAGAGGGGAAGCATTCGCCCAAGGTCACACAGCTATTAGTATATATCTGTGATAGGCTTCAAGTCTAGTAGTTTCTAATATAATGTTTTTTATAAGCATGGACCTCACAGCAATTTATTATTAGTGCAAGTACTATGAGACTTATTTTGCAAATTAGGAAATTGAGGCACAGATAGGGGAAGTTAACACATCTGGGCAGGAGGGGACTTGGAACTAGAACTCATTTCCCTGGAGCTCTTGGCCCAGAGCCTAGAGGTGGAGGTGGCCATGGAGGAAAAGAAATACTATGGCTGTTGAACCTGTCAGGTCTGGGGCCATGGACACCCTCCATCACCTCCCAAATCAGAGTAAGACTCAGTGATTCCCAGAAGGCAGAGGTACCAAACACAACTTCTGTCTATCCCAAGAGTGCTGGATGGGGGTGATTGTTGTATAGCACACTACAGATCCAAAACCCCAATCAGTCAAGCTATTCTCTCCCCACACCCCCACTTGGGCTCAAGCCAGATGCTCACTGCCAGGTCCACCCTGGGAGAAAGGCAGGTTTTGGGGAGGATTTGCTGCGCACACACACGCACACACACACACACAAATACACACACCCATGGCACCTTCCTCCTCCTCCTCTCCCCCAGAGCTGCTGGGTAGAGCTGCCAAGTCAGTGAACAGAATAAGATCTGATTTTTATTTTAATCTCTGGAGCAGATGCTCTGTTGAAGCTGTCACACAGCGGACATGGACCCTGTGCCAGTCTGCCAACCCCAACAAGGATACCCCCAACCCCAAAGGCAGGGAGCGGCCCAGCCAGTAACACCACAGCTCAGGTGGACCGCGGTCCCCAGAGCTGGGAAGGCTAACCCTCACACACATAGTCCAAAGACAAGGGGTGCACCTAAGCCGGCCAACCCTGGGCCTCTGCACTGCCCCAGGTTCCATTCCATAATACACTCCACCCCCATGCCCGCCCTGAGGGCTCCCGGGCTCCGGGGTGCTCAGGCCCCATTGTCTCCTTGAGGAGGGCAGATCGGTGATAAACCCTTTGCCCATCAGTCTGGCACCTTCCTGGGCAGGGATCTGGGGTGGGAGCGGGGATTATGGATGCAGGAGGGGTGGGGTTGGCCCTCTTTATAGAGAAGGGCTAGTGATGGCTGCTCCCGGGAAGAGAAGCTATTGTTGGGGCGATGGAAGGAGAGGGGGCTTCGGAAAGAGGGGAATGCAGAAATGGGGCGATGCTTCTGCTAGCGGGTCCGAGGACGCCGCCGGTGGGAGGGATACGGGCACAACGGCGGAGACGGGAATGGACAGAGGTCAAGGCTGGGGAGAGAGGCGCTTCCGAAGGGGAGGGTGGCAGGGGGTGCTGCTCCGGGAGGGGAGGGGGCGCTGCTGCAGGAGGAAGAACCGCTTCTCCCAAAGATGGGGCCGCAGAGGGGTCTGGAGCCGTCTCCCAGTTTCTGCAGGAACAGAGGGCACCGGAGGCAGCGGGGACCAAGGGGAACCTGGGTGGCTCGTCCTCTGCACCAGCCGTCCTGGGAGCTGAGATTGCAGCGAGAGAAAGCACCCGGGCGCCCCCCAGACCCGCGGGGTCAGCGCGGCCACTCACCTCCCTGCGGCCCTCGCAGCGTCCTTCTCCAGCCGGCGCAGCCACCTGCGGCTCCGGGCCCGCAGACGCCGACACTGACACCCGAGCAAGCTGGGCATCGGAGCCCCGCCCCTCCCCTGGCTCCGCCCACCGGCGGGTGGAGCCCACGCAGCATCCCCCTCACCCCCCATCTCTACGTGCGGATCAGAGAACCTAGCTCCAGAAGGGGCGGAGCTGCCCGACACTCTCCCGTGATTGGTACATTTTGAGCGGTGGCTTTCGCAGCCTCATTTTCCGATTGGCTAAGCTCCGGAAGGCGGTCTGTCTCCCTTGGAGACAGTGGAAACTATTTGCATACCTTAAAGAGATCGCTCTCTTTAAAAAAAAAAATGTCCTTCTGCCAGCTCCTGCCCCAAAATTTGAGATTGTGATAATTACGGCTAGAGCTAGGATAGGGAATAAACATCTCTCACGCTCCATACCCCGAAGCAGAGGTCCAGAGGGATACTCCACCTCCCCAACTCACTTTTCTGAGCCATTTCCCCCCAAAAGAAAACCTTTTCCCTCTCTTTACCTCCACAAGGAAAAGAATATGAATTCCCCAATAAGCAGTTCTTCCATAATGGAACAGCTGCCTCCTCCAGCAGTGAGCAGCCCCTCCCTGGAGGTATAAACACGGAGGCTGGATGACCTCATCAAGGATGCTAAGAGTAGAGGGAACCTGGGGGTGGGAGGGGGACAGGGTGGTCTGTATTAGACGTCTCTAAGATTCTAGGCACCAGCATCCATCCCCAGGGAAGACATCATGACCCAGTAGAAAGAACCTTGGAACCTCTGCCTTTGACTTGCTGTATGACCTTGTGCAAGTCCCTTACCTTCTCTGGACCTGTCTCTCCATTTTCAAAAAATCTGGTATCTGGCCCTTCAAAATTTTACATGTCAGGTTTTAAGGGCCCTTCTATATTCAAAGGCTGTGGAGTGGTTCCCAAACTTGTTAAAGGTGAGATGACCTTTTTAACCTCAGAGAATGTCAGCTAAGTGGCACAAGAAGATCCAAGTTCAAATCCAGCCTCAAACCCTTATTAGCTGTGTGACCTGGAGCAAATCACTAACCCGTTTGCCTAAGTTTCTTTATCTTTGTAAAATGGGAATGGTACATATATCGTGAAGCACTTTGCAAACCTTACAATGCTGTGTTGAAATTGTATCTTGTTCTAGTCCCCCTCCCTCCAGTCCCCCAACTACCCACCTAGTTAGCATAGTAAGTTTGTAAGTAGCTAGTGTAAAGAAACAATAGTGAGATAGCAAAGGGGAACCTAGAAGTCACAAACTGTCCCAGAAATTAAGGGAGCTGAAATTACTTGCAACTGTCTTATAAATTAGGGGTGCATGGGAGCAGCTGGTAACTGCCTCACAGATTAACTAAAGCTACAGCCTTAGGTGAAGCCAGCTAGGCCTGAATGTAATGGCCCAGAGATTCTACTAACTGCCCCTGGCCTGTAAGCTTCAGATAAGCTTCAGACAAGCTTCAGACATTCCTGGTCAAGACCAGCAAAACAGTCCCATAACCAATTAAACTAATGGTGTTGCTGATTACTTTGAGACAATGTGGATGTTACTGAACTAAGCCTAAATTGCATGGATATGAGTAAGTCCACCTAGAAAATGGGACCCCAAACTCCTGCCCCCAGCACTCCTTCCATCTGCTACAGGGCCATCCTGCCCGCATGTCCCCAACTCCAAGCCAAGGTGACATAAGCAACTCTGTACCCTTCTCCCTCTCCATGGCTCTTTTCCACCAGTCTACCTCCCTCTACCACCCCATCCTTCACCCCATCATTCACCTCCCAACTCTCCATGCCTTGAAGCATTATTTCCCACTTGCTGCCATCAAGGTCTTTCCTAGCGAGTATCCAAAAAACTGGGCATGTCTGCTCTCCCCGTCCTCCAAAGGGACCCCTTGTGGTCCCATTCCTTTAGTTATAAATTGGAAGCATCAAGACTATACACTACTTACAGCCACACCTAGAATCTACCATGTACAAGCTTGGCAAGATGAATTCATTGGTAGAAGGGTGGGTGCCTGAATCTGGTGCCCCTCATATTCTCTCTTATCTGGGTGACAATCAATAAACAACTCCACAAATTACTGAACAATTTCCACTATGTAAACACTTATTTTTAAAACATCTGAGTATAATTGAACTACTAGCAACTGTTGATTGAGAAAATATATAACTAGCTATAGACCTGCCCTGGAATAGTGTCAAGGTCTAAATATTGGGAAACACTTCTAGGTTTTCTCAGTTCTGACACTCTTGTGTTCTAAGGGCCCTCCCAGCTCTGACATTCTCTGTTCTAAGGGCCCTCCCAGCTCTGACACCCTGTGTTCTAAGTGTCCTGCCAGCTCTGACATCCTGTGTTCTAAGGGCCCTCCCAGATCTGACATTTTGTGTCCTAAGGACTTTCCCAGGTCTGACACTCTTGTGTTCTAAGGGCCCTCCCAGCTCTGACATCCTGTGTTCCAAGGACTTTCCCTGCTCTGACATTGTGTTTTAAGGACCTTCCCAGATCTAACATTCTATGTGTGTGCACGTGTGTATTCGTGACTTTGACCCTGACTCTCATGACCAAAGGTTTGAGGAGGCAGGGGGACTCATGAACCATCTCTTCCAGCTTATACTTGCTCCAGCCTTCTTGAGAAGTAGTCTTACACACAGTCTTTGCTGAAGACCAGCCTCAGTTTGCCTCATCTGCAGCTTCCCACCCATAGCTCCTGGTTTGGCCCCTGATGTTAAGCGGGATTAAGTTGATCCCCTCTTGCCCATCATGGAAGCCTTGCAAACACTAAAGGTGACTACCTCCCTCCCTACATCTGTTCCAGACTAAAACTGCCCACCTCCGAGGACTTTCAAATGGTAACAGCTCAGGGTCCCTCACCATCCTGGTCACCCTTCTCTGGATTCTTCCCAGTTTAACAATGCCTGCTCCAAAATACAGTGCCTAGAATACTCTACTGCAGATGCAGTCCAACTAGGGCAGAATTCCCCACTCCAGGGTTCTATGGATTCAATTTTTCTGAGCTTAATGGTGTCCTTCATTTTACAGATAAGGAAACTGAGGCCCAGAGAACTGAAGAGATTTGCCCAAATGGCAGACACAGGATTTGAACCCAAGGCCTCTTTCTCCCACCAAATTCATCGCTCTTTCCTCTCCTCTGGGCCTCTGCTAGAAGGTCTGCTCCCAGGACTGCCGAGGGCATCAGAACAGATAAACTTCAATGTTTTCAATAAACTCCAGTCCCTTCTCCATGTCCTGCCACACCTCCCTGCTCCTGGGCCCAGCCCATCCTAGTTTATTTTTAGCTCTGAGCCCCAGATATGATGGTGACCAGGCAGCTGTCAGGATTCCTGAGTAGTCCAAACATCCTCCCCCTGCTTCCCCCAGGGCCTGGAAGAGGCCCACCTGGGGTCCCAGAGCCACTGAAACAAAGTGACATGGACAGAGGCACAGAAATACAGAGAAAGTCAGGGTACATGGGACAGCATCAAAGTAATTGGGCCTCGATCAATACCTTCCTAATACCAAAGGGTCCAGGGAACAGAAGTAGAGCCAATGGGGAAGAAGTTATAGCAGGCAACCAGGTAAAATCTTTTTAGAGATGGAGAAACTGAGGCCCAGAAAAGGCTAGGGGCTTGCTAAAGGTCACAGAGCAACTGGGAGCACAGCCAAGCCTGGACCTGAGTTTCCTGACTCCCTGTCTTTCCAATGCACCAAGATGGAGCCAAGAGCCCCAGGCCTTAGTCCTGGCCTGGCTATTCTCCCTCCTCCTGACTTTGGTCAAGTTTCTTTCTCTCTCTATGCCTCAGTTTTCTCACCCATAAAATGGGGATGATAGCTCTGCTCCAGGACAGAGACTGTGGCAGCATGCCCAGTTTTTTGTCAGGTTGTCATAGCAACCCCTCCCATCCTCCTCCATCACCAACCTGGCATCTGGTGGGGCTGTTTCTTCCCCATGGGTTCCCACTCCCTCCATCCCCCACATAACCTAACAGTACTTTTTGGTCTTGAGGCAGAAAGGGCCCTGGGAGGAAGCTTCCCATACTTATCCCAGGCCCCTAACCAGCTCACACTGCTGGAATCCAGCTCAGCACACAGTCGGTCCCTTACCCAAAGAAAACTGCCTTTCTCTGAGGGAGGATGGGGAGTCTGGCAGCCTTGGATCAGAGGACCTGCATTCAAATGCTGCCGCAAAAGCCCAATGCCTGGGTGACCCTGGCTAACGTGTCTATGCCTCAGCTCCCCATAAATAACATCACCACTTCTCACCGGTGGCTGCCAGGAGGCTCCAAGGACATAAAGTCGGCAAAGCATTTTGCAAACCTAGGGGGAAAACGCCTTACATAAACGTAGCTAATATTAGCAGTGGGAGTAAGGATGATCTTATTGATAACGGTGAGAATCAGCATAACTGCCTCTCTGGGCCTCAGTTTCCTCATCCAGACAGGGAGGGGACTGGCCTGGATGGCATCAAGTTCCCTTCCAGCTGGAAATCTAGACGCCTGTGATCGAAGACTGGTTCTGCCTACGTGTGACCTCAGGTAAGTCAACCCCTGTGGACGTAAAGTGACTTAATTTCTGTCTCCTCTCCTTCAAAATGAGGAGGTTGGGCTGTGCCATTTCAATGTCCCTGCCAGCTCTAAATCCTACGATCTAAGGCCAGGGGGAAAAGAGAGGGTGTGTGAGTTTGGTGAGGGGGAGAGGAGGGCAGGGAAGGAGAATGCAGAATGGCGAAGTGGGGGGCGGGGAGGGGGAGGGAAGAAACTCAGAGATGAAAAAGCTGCCTAGAATTGGAGTCAGGGAAGAACCAGACCTTCCCCTGCACCCTCAATTCGACCCAGAGGCAGGCACCCCGCCTCCTCACCCACTGTGCCCAGGGGCAAAGCCTGCCACTCACTCCCCTGGCTTCCTCCTGGGCTCCAGGCCTGCATCTTTATAGTGCCTTTCAACTCTGGGGCAGCTGGGTGGTACAGTGGGTAGAGTGCTGGGCCTGGAGTCTGGAAAACCTGAGTTTAAATCCAGCCTCAGACACTTAACTGTGTAACCCTGAGCAAGTCACTTTACCTCTGTCTGCCTCCATTTCCTCATCTGTAAAATGGGGATAGTAAACAGCACCAACCTTGCTGGATTGGTGTGAGGATCAAATGAGAGTCATAGTAAATGTTTTCCTCAAACATTAAAGTGCTAGATAAATGTCCAGGAGCTTCCATCAGCATCACTATCATCATCATTGTCATTAACTGAAATCTAAGAACCCAGAATGAGCTTTCAAAACCAGACTCACTAGTTCCAGTTCTAGATGTCATTTCTTTCCAACAGATGAAGACACTGAGGGCCCAAGTGGCCCAGGGACTTTTCATCACACAGGTGGGAAATAGCAGTGCCAGCCTTCAAATCCAGGCCTCCCCACCCCCAGGTCTCTTGTCTTTTTCACTATGTCCCATTCAGCGCCTTGGTCCCTAATCTGCTGCTGCTTCTGTTTCTGTCTGCACCTCAGCCCTTCCCGGAATTTCCCAGGGTCTGCCAGCGAGGGGGGACTGTCCCCTCTCTCTGCCCCTTCCATACAATGCCCAGGCCCCCGTCACTTTCCCTTGCACACATCTCTAAGACCGGCCACCCTCCCCTCTTTTCCCACAGCCCCGACTCTGGTGCAGACACAGCTGGCACCCCAAGCCCTGCCTGGCTCCAAACAACCCAACTGCCTCCTCTCCCAGCCCCCAATCCATCCTCCCTACAGTTGCACCAATGGCTTGGCTTTAGCCTCTACTCTATGCTTTACCAGATAAAACCAGATGACCAGCCACCAATCTATAAACACTACGGACCCCTCAATGGAGCACAAACACCCCTGCCTCTGGCCCTCTACTGCTGGCAATGTCCTCCCTTCCCCCTTTCACTGATTTCATTTCCCCTATTCTTTACAGACCAAATTAAATGCCACCTCTACCAGGAAGCCTCCTCTGATTTCCTGGTCACAGAATCCCATGTGGGACACCTAAGTGAACAGCTCCAAAAGGCGCAAGACACCCAAGAAGGTGAGTGCAGACCTCCAGGGAGCAAAGGAGGCCACGTGGTGCTGCTCCCAGGGGTCCTCCCTCCCTCCCTGGAGGCCTCCCCAAAGCAGGCAGCTCCAGCATGGCATGGGGCAGCCCTGACCGCTGAGGCCCATCTTCCTGGTTCTCTCACTCCCGGCTCTGGCCTCCAGGGCTTAAGCTATCGACCTCATGGGTAAGCCCGGCCCTGCGTGTCCCTCTCCTGAATCATCTTACACAGCAGTGATGAATGTCTGTGTCTGATGTCACAGCTGGTGTGAGGCCCCCGGAAGCCTGGGACCTTGGCCCATTTCCATCTTGGATTTCTCTAGTGCCTAGCACAGCACAGGCTGGTCACCTGAGAGTCTGCGGTATTCTAGCATGCGGTTCTTCCCAGCTCAGTGTCCATGTCCTACACTGCAAGGTCTCTACTACGTGTTACATTTTATGTCCTAAGGACTCTCCCCCAGTGCCAACATTCCAAGTTATGAGGTTCTTATCCAGTAACATTGTGTGTTCCAAATGTCCTCCCAGTTCTGACATCCTGAATTCTAAGCTCCCTCCTAGCTCTGAGACTGCATGTTCTAAGGGTCCTCCCAGCTCTGACATCCTGTGTTCTAAGGGCCC
>NW_027185588.1:6599659-6633743 GCF_028583685.1 Petaurus breviceps papuanus | reverse complement strand
CTGTGTTCTAAGGGCCCTCCCAGCTCTGACATCCTGTGTTCTAAGGGCCCTCCCAGCTGACATCCTGTGTCTTAAGGGGCCTCTCAGCTCTGATATTCCACATTCCCATGTTCCTCCTGGCTCTAACCTAGGTCTCTTCCTCCCCCAGCAACTAGTCCCCAGACCTGGCCTTCACCACTCACAGCCCCACCTCTGTACAATCCCCAGAAAGGAGCCAGGCCAGGCCAAGGGTGGAGCAGGAAGTGAGGCTCCTTTTAATGCTGTGGGTCAGTGAGGCTGGGCAGACAGAGACAATCTGGATATATGAGGGGACGGGGCTGGGGGGGAGGGCAGGGGGCCTCTCTAGAGCCTCCCTAACCCGGGGGTCTGGGCTCCACTTCCCTTTGTCTACCACCAGGAGAGTGGAAGTCGGGCTATGCCTCTGGCCTGAGGCTCAGTGGTGCCCTGACGTATCCGTGTGTGTGTGTGTGTGTGTGTGTGTGTGTGTGTGTGTGTGTGTGTGCACGCGCGCCCGTGTGCACATCCATGCACATGTGCCTGTGGGTGTGCACCCAGGTGCCCACACGCGGCTGGTGAGGGTCAGAGGTGACCAGGAAAGCACTAGAACTCCACCTTGCAGGCAGGGAAGGTCTCATCCTGCATAGCCACAGTGCTGTTGCTGCCAAGCACAGTGATGCCAAGGTCCTGCTGTCGGCCGTGCGTCTCCTGGTACCACTCATGCATGGCCAGGGAGTCAAACGTAGGGATGAGGGTCACCTAGAGACAGAGAGAGGGATTGAGGGGGAGGCCCTGGGACAGGAAGCTCCCAAACACAGGCCCTGGGACCCATCCAGAGGAAGAGTATGGACACTCCCTCGTTGCCAGAAATGTGGTACAGACAGATTTGTGCTGGGTTGGGGGAGGGAAGTCTGAACATCTTCGTACTCCCGGGCTCACATCTCACTGGGTCAGGCCCAAGTGCAGGTCAGCTTTTCTTCATAGTTCTTTCCCTATCCAATTCTCTCCCATCTACTTTTTCCTGGCATTCGAGGCTTCCAAATAAAACTCTCATCACTTTTCCATCTTGCTTTGGGCTCCAACCCTAGCACAGATGGTCCCATGGGGCCCCTGTACATCCACCCCAAACTACTTTGGGCCTTCCCTGTTTTTCCATCCTGCCAAGACGGTCATGAAGCTGCACCCAAATCTGTCCTTCAAAGCCCTCCTCCCCGAAGCCTCCCTGGATTTCCCCTCACTTCTAAATGCCCAATGCAAGTCAGCGTGTTCGGCAGAATTACATACACCCAATCTCTCTCTAGCTATTTCTGCCAACACAGATCTGGTGGGCACAGGAAAAGAGAGCCTAGGTCTGGAAGTCTCAGCTGGAGATTTTAGACCCAGAAGAGATGAGAGAGACATCAAGGTCCCAGGTGTCGGGCCTTTTGTGACCCCATCCTCATATTCTCTGCCATGAACAAGTGAGGCATAAAATAAAATACATAAAACTTCCAAGGAAATTGGAGACACAGACACACACACAGACATGTAACATACATGAATGTGTGCGCACATGTGTCTGTGTTGCATGCGCGCACACACATGTGTATACAGGCATACATACACACAGTTCGTGGATCCCAGGTAAAGAACTACATTGGGTCTTGACATAAATGTAAGTTATCATAGCCACCTCTGGCCCATAAGCCCCCTGCAGACAGGGTCAAGGGCCTTCTCTCTGGCACCCCTGTCTCCCTCTTCATCTACCTTGGCTAGGGCTCAGCCCAGAAAGCTGCCCCCAGGCCCACCTGGAGGTCTGCCTCCCAGCACTCTTTCCCAGTCAGCAGCGCGTCCAAGATGCCCCTCATGGCCTCCTCCTTGCCCTGGTCATGGCCACTGATGACGTAGCAGAGGGCTCGAACTCTCCGGAAAAACTCCTCATCTACAGAGCGGGCACTGGCCCCACCTGGCAGATAAGCCAGGTCCAGGTAGATGGGGGGCCCCGGAGGGATGGTACAACTGCCTGCTCGGCCTAGAGTGGACCCTGCAGGGAGATAACAGTCCATCATGACCTAGATTCAGTGATTGTTCCCTGCTCACTCCCTCCCGCCGGGGACACCAGCCTTCCTCCGGGGGAGTAGACATGGGGAGCTTTATAGGCAGTGGGTGCCTCAGTATCACTGGAGGAGCCCAGGTTCCAGGGTCATCTGGGGCTCTGCAGGGCTCCTCACTTCTTCCCCACCAGATCGCTTGAGCCCATCTAGCCTCTCAGAACAGCAGAGGCCTCTGGGGGGGGGGGCCCACCTCCAGGACCTCTTCCTCTGGGCCTAGTTCCTCCTCAATAGCCAATGGCCTCTCCCTGCCACCCATGGCTCCCAGGCTAAGCCCAGCTGTGACACATGGCTCCCAGTCTGTCCCAATTAGTGACCTAGGCCCATCCACAGCCTTTCCCAGCCCTGATCCCCCAGGAGCTCCAGAAACAAGTGCCCCCTGTTCTCTAAAGGGGATTGTTATGCGGGGTGAGGGACCCTTTCTCATGCTAGCCTCCTCCCCAATTCAAAGGGAAGGCACTCACCTGATGCGCCTCGGGGGCCTGTCTTGGCCCCACTGCTGCCTACACCACGCCCAGCCAAGCTCCCCTTAGCATCAGCACCCAGTCGGGGCCCCCTATCCGTGGGTTCACTTCTGGTACTGCTAAGGGTATGGCTAAGAGGCCCCCTGGCCTTGGGGCCTGACCCAAGAACAGCCTTGGCAGGCCCAGGGCTAGGACCTGTCCGGGAGGGAGCCTTGCGGGACGGTGCCCGGCTGGCAGCTTCACGTCGTTTGAGGTGGTCAGGGGGGAGTGTCTCAGGATCCACCATGCAGATGCCTGGCTGGGCGGGCAGTGGGGGTGGGTCCTTCATTGGGGCAGGCAGGGGATCCCGGGCAGGACCATAGTTCTCTGTGTCCTCCTCATCTGAGTCAGGGGCCAGCGAGGGCCCATCTTCTGCTGTGGGTGGGGGGTCCGAGTCCGAGAGGGTGGGCAGTGATTCGCTCACTGAGGTGGGCGGGGTCTCCTCAGGGTGGCCTCCATTCCCCCGGTGCCCCCGGGCCAGCTCCTGAGAGCGAGCACTGCTGTCATTGGAGATATCTCGGGGGCTGGCCGGGCCTCCCGGGGACAGGGCTGACTTGGGGTGCTCAAACTCACAGGGGGACACCAGGCACAGATCCACATCATGGGGCGAGGCTGAGCGCGGTGCCCGCATGGCCGGAGCCCTTAGCGGGAGGCTCAGTCCCACCTTGCCTGGCTCTCCATCACCAGCTGCCACTGAGGGAGGGACCACCTGCTCAAAGGAGACAGACAAGGACTCATCCACCTCTGTGGAGTGCGGGGAGCCCACCTCTGCCGGCAGTGAGGGCGTCGTGACCGTGGGTGAGACATCTGGGCCTGCCTCCCGGAAGGGGCTCAGAGCCAGCCGCTCCGCACCCTCGGGGGGCTTCCGGGCACCAGCAGGGGAGGGCGAGGGGGCTGCTGAGCTGGCGGGAGACATCAGCTCCAGGGTCTTCTCCTCGGAGCTGCCGCCGCCTGCTCCATCCTCGCCAATCTCCCCAACGTGGTTCAAGAGACCCTCCAAAGGTGGGGTCGAGCCCAGGCCCAGCTCCAGGCTTTGATCCCCAGGGGGTGTCTTGGCCAGGGGGGACGGGGAGCCTGGGACTGATGAGGGACAGCCCTCACGACAGCGGAAGACAGACGGGCTCTCCCCTTCCGGGGCAGAGTCACCTCCTGGGCCAGAGCTCTTGGATGTTTCCCTGCTTTTGGAGCTGCCCAACCTGGAGGCTCCAGGATCCTTCAGGGATGCCCGAGTATGACTCTTGTCAGGACCCTTGGCGGAGGGCTGGACGTTGCTCCTCCGTACGCTCCCAGGTCGGGAGGGCAAAGGCTGCTCGGCCGCTGTCGAAGCCGTCCGGCGGGCAGGAATCCTGGCAGCCCCCACCTTCTTGTCTTCTGCTCTGGGGTCCTTCTTGGGGGGGTCGGCCTTGAGTTTCCCCTCTGCCCTGGGCTCTTTCTTGAGGGCCCCATCTTCTTTCCGGTTGATTCTCTTCTCTTCTTTGCGTGCTGGGGCCTCCCCCCGAGTTCCCTCCTTCTTAAGTGGGAGGCTTCGATCCTTGCCCAGCTTAGGGAGCTCATCGGAGGGGCCCCGGGGCCGTTCTCTCGCGGTCACTGGCTTGGCCTCCTTCCTGTCTGCCCTCACTGGTCGGGCTCCATCAGCCAGGCTGCTCCTGGAGACTGAGCGCAGGCTCTCCTTACTCTCTGCCCGCCCTGGCCCAGCACCGGGGGCCTCCAAGTCCTGAGGGGTCACCACTGGCTGCTGGAGAAAAGTCAGGTGCTGCAGCTTGGCCAGCCCCTCCAGGAGCCGGCTCTGTGGGGTGCAGCCAGGGAAAAGAACACGCACAATCTTCTCTGTGGGGCTGGCAGGGTGCCAGACGAGCAGGGCACAGGCTGACGCTGCCAGGCTTGGCAGAGCCGACTCCCGGCCGGTACCAGCCCGTGGCGGATGGAGCACATACATGTCCAGCCGACCCACTCCCATCTTCAGGAACAACACCATGGGTTCGGAGGGCACTGGGCCACGGCACAGGGGCGTAGGCGTGATGCCCAGTCGTTCCAGATAGCCCAGGGCCAAGCCGGCCTCATCATCTCCCCACACGGGGCGCCGATCCCCGGTGTTGAGGAAGACCACACCTAGATCAGGGGAGATAAGGTGGCGGAGCCAGTCCTCGCTCCCTCGCCCGCCCCCAATGGCCACCCCTGCAGCCTCCTCGTCCCGCTCTGCCAGCTTCCTCCGGAGCAGGCTGTTGATGCCTGGCAGGCTGTCGGCCCGGGTCGCCAGCACTGCGTCCACACGGTCCAGGTGCCTCACTAGCTTCCAAAAGCTGGACCGGGCACTGGAGCCGCCGTTCACCAGCACCGTGAAGCCATTGACAGCAAAGAAGGCAGCGTCACCCAGTCCTCCAGGGAAGACGTAGCAGCAGGGTCGAGAGATCTTCAGGAATCCCGCCGTCGCTGGGGGCTCTAGGAGGTCGAAGGGGGAGGGCGGCTCCAGGGATTCCGCCACATACTCCAGGAACTCACGAAGCCCTTCCGACTCTGGCCGGCACCCAGGGGGATTCAGCTGCAGCTCAACAAAGTCCTGGAGGCCAGATCCGTCCAGTCCAGGGTATGCCCACTCCCCAAAGTCAGGGCAAGTGATGGTGAGCCTTGGGAGGGCTGAAGAGGGTGCAGAGCTCCGCAGGTCCTCAATCTGGGGGAGAAAGCACGTATGAGGCTGGGCCCAGGGTTTCAGCATTTACAAGAGGGGCTGAGACCCTCTGCCAGGACCTTGTTGCCTCTGGAGCAGGGTGGGAACCCTGGACTTGAATCTTGACTCTGTCCCTCTTTCACTGAAGGTCCAAGGCAGGTCACCCCAAAATCACAGGACTCATTGCCAGAGAACTTTGGGGCTAACCAAACCCTGAGGGTATGAGGATCACTGCCCACAGTTTAGGAAGGTGACTGAGGTCATAGAGGGAAGTGAGTAGCCCAAGACCACGCGGCAGTAAGTGGCCATTGGGACCCAGCTTCCCTCACTCCAAGGCCAGAACTCTCTGGCCTCTCCAGTGTCTCTGAACCTCCACCCATTGGCTGGGGGAGAAGCCCTCAGTCTCCCTACCCAACTGAGGGCCAGAAGAGCCCAGGGTGTAACTGTTCTGAATAAGGAATTCAAACACACTGAATCAGATATTAAGGAATGGCCCTTCTAGCCTAGGGGCCTCACTCCCATGAGACCCTGCCATCCCCCCACCTCCCACCCTGGCCCGGGAGGCTACACCTGCCTGTCGAATCCTTTCATCCCTCAGTCCCAGCCCTTATAGCAATGGTTCTAGCCCTACCCTTCTCCCCAGTCAGTGAGACCAAGGGTCTCAAAGGCTCAGCAATCTTAGAGCCCTGGAAAGGTATCAAAACCCCCCAGGGCACAGGGGGAGCGACATGGCCCCCTCTGATCTTTCTCCCACAGCAGCCCCTTGGCAGTAACCCTCTGGTCAGAATTAAAGGGGACAATGGGGAGGAGAAGGAAGGAAGAGCAGAGAGTCTGGGAAGCCACCCCCTCCTCCCTCCCCAGCCCCCGCCCAGGGCCAAGGCCAGCTCACCTCTTTATCAGTCAGGATCTGAAAGAAGTGCCGGGGGGAGAAGCCCCCTGTCTGCAGCAGGAGCTCCCCCGTCTCTTCCACATAGGGGCCAGCCAGCACCAGCAGCTTATGGTATGAAGGCTCTAGGAGCAGGTTCCGTAGCTGGGGTAGGGCCAGAGTAAAGAGGGAAACTGAGTCAGTACATGCCCAGTAAGGCTCCCCATCCTCATCTCCCCACCCACAGCCCATCATCCCTCCATGTCCTGAGGGCCCTCCCACCTTCAAAACTCCAGGCCCCTGCCAGCTCTGGCATTCAGTGCTCTACAGGTGGAAATGGTCAGACAGGTGTGGGGGGGCTGGCACATGGGGGTCCCTCCTCCCCTCTTCTCCTTGCCCCCAGTGCCAGTGCCTCCCCTCTGGGATTACTCTCCATTCACACCAGCCAGAGCTCCTATGTACATTTCTTTCTCTTGCACGTTGTCTATACTATTAGATTGTGAGCCCAGGGAGGGCAGGGTCTATGCTGCCCAAGTATCCCTGGTGCTTAGTATGGAGCCCCAGGTACAGAAAGGATACTTAATAAATCCACACTGACTGCTGATTGATGGGAAGACCAGGAGATTTAGGAACAGGGGTGGGGAGAGAAGGCTGGAGGGAAAGTGAGGCTGGGGAAACCTACAATAGATACCTCCTTCCTCTCCTTTCCAGTCCTCCCAGGGCCAGCCCCGCTCCCCACCAACACGTCAGGTGCCCACCTCATCAACCAGGGACTTGTCCGAAGGGTTCAGCAGCACCAGAGTTTCTAGCTCTTCTCCCCGGTGGTGGAGGCTCCTTTGACCTGGAATCACAGAACAGAGGACATCAGAACTGGGAGGGCACTTAGAACCCAGGATGTCAGAATGGGGAGGGCCTTTAGAGCCCAGGGTGTCAGAGCTGGGAGGGCCCCAGGACCCAGGATGTCAGAGCTGGGAGAGCCCTTAGAACCCAGGGTGTCAGACCTAGGAGGGCCCCAGAACCCAGGATGTCAGAGCTGGGAGGGCCCTCAGAACACAGAATGTCAGGGCTGGGAGGGCCCTTAGAACACAGAATGTCAGAGCTGGGAGGGTCCTTAGAACAGAGAACTTCAGAGCAGGGAGGGTCCTCAGAACACAGAACATCAGAGCTGGGAGAGCTCCTGGAATATAGTGTCAAAGAGGAGGAGGGCCCTCAGGTCACAGAATGTTTGTGACTCATGTCTAGCTAGTTGGAGGGTGAGACTCAAACCCTTCCAAGGAAGGGGAGGGGTGGAAGACAGGTCTATTCTCTCTCCTCCCTCCCCCAACATCACCTCAAACTGAAGCTGGCTTCATCCCCCAGCCAGCTGGCCAGCAGATTCAGGACAGGAAGCTGGATTTCCACAACACAATACAAGCCATGACACTTCCTTCCCACTGGCTAGGAAAGGGAGAGCAGGCTGTTTCTCTGTGTCTCTACCTGGCCACAGGACCAAGGACTGGGGGCCGCCCTCACTAGGCAGGGATGGTGGTATGGGCTGGGGTTAGGGGGAAGGAAGCTCTACATTAAAGAACCATGTGGCAGATCTCTGGGTCTGGCTTTCTGTGGAGTCACTGAGGGTCTGGGGCAAAAAGCCAGGTTCTCCTGCCCCTCCCATGGCCAAGTCCATGCCAGACACCCACTCAGCAAACACTCCTGGGGCTCTCAGCAGCTACTCTGCCCCCTCCTTTAGCAGTCACTCCAGATATCTGGGGAAGGAAGGAGCTAAGTGCCAGCCCACAGAGCACTCAGGTCCCAGGGATATGGTTCTCCTAGTTTTTCTGGAATGGAAGCAGGGACCAACACCCGTGGCCTAGAGAGCTGGGTTACATCACCATCCAGGCCAGCTGCCCTTTGATGCCCCTCAGGGCCAGGTATCAGGGTAACCCCCCCACCTCAGGACCTTCTGAGGGGCATAAATTCTGATGAGACTGGCTATTCTGAGGGAAGACTGAAGGCACAGGTGCCCTGGCCATTGGGTGCTGATGGGGAAGGCAGAGGAGAACAAGAAGAAAAGCTCTGACATCAGCTCTGTCTGGTCCCTGGAGACCCTGCCTCTCAGGCCCCCATCCCCCTCTATGAGCATCTTGCTGGTGCTTCCCTTCCAGGCCCAGAGATAGGATCACAGCTGAAAGGGACCTCCAGGGTCGTCTAGTTCAAGCCCCTCCAGTTACTCACAAGGAAAAGGAAGCCTGGAGAAGCCAACTGACTTATCAAGGTCATACAGGGATGAATCAATGAATTAATAAGCATCAATTCAGTGCCTATGACGCACCAGGCTCTGAGAAGGCACAAAACACAGAAATCTTCCCCATCCTCAAGCAGTTTACATTCTAACCAGGGCACAATCATGCACACGTCGGTATATTTAAAAAAACAAACAAATGGGGAGAACATAACCTTGGGGAGAAAGGCGCTGGCAGCTGGGGCGAGGCATCCTGTAGAAGGAAGTGAATGAATGGAGTCTGCAGGGAAGCAGGGATTCTGAGGCAGAGGGGAGCAGAGAGAGCATGCCAATCCATCCACAAGTATTCACAAAGCACCTACTGTGTGGCCGGCATTATGCAAAGCACAGGGGATACAAAAATAGGTCAAAGACAGCCCCTGCCCTTAAGGAGCTTGCAATCAAACAGGGGAAGACCAGCCACAGACAGATAAATAGGAGATGACTAGCAGACGAAGGTCCTGGAATGAAGAGGGGCTGGGGAAGGCTTCCTGTACAAGGATGGATCTTAGCTGGGACTTCAAGGAGGCCAAGGAGGTCAGCGGTCAGAGCAGAGGAGGGAGAGGGTTCCAAGGGTGGGGGATGGTCAGAGAGAATGCTTGGATCATGTGGGAAGAAAAATCAAGAAGGGGCAGAAGTGTGATCTGACTCCACATTGTCCCAGCTCAGGTGCTGCTGCTGTGGGGGACTTGATTAGACCACAGGCCCACAACTAAGTCTCCGGGGTTTCATGCTCTGTTAACTCTCCATTTCCCATTCTATGACCTACCACAATATTGTCAATACTTATATTTTTAATTTTTAAATATCCACATATTATATTAACAACCCCACAAGTTCTTCCCTCTAGCCCACTCCCTCTCATACATTCTTCTAAACATGGACGTTTGCCAGTGTTCATAGCTAGACATGAATTCAGGTAGTTGGGAGAGGGAGCCCTGGGCTTGGAGTTCAAATCTTGCTTCTGACACTTCCTAGCTTTGTGACCCTGGGTGTTTCTTGGAGTCTCACTTGGAACATGCGGAGGTAATAAACCCCAGTGTACCTAAGATATAGCAGGATCATTACCCTACTATGAGAAGCCATGTGCAAAAAGCACTCTGTAAACATTAAAGCATATGCAAAGTGCTTTTTTATGCAAAAAATTAGTATTTCCAATTTACAGATGAGGAAACTGAGGCCCAGGTAGGGTGACCTGCTCAAAGTCACACAGTGAGTAAGTAGAACTGTGCTCAAACTCTGATGCCCTGCTTTCAGTGACGTTGCCGTTATTGTTCCCATGGTCGCCACACAGAAGACTCCAACTAACCCTGTTCGTTTTTTCATTCCCAGGGAAATTACGTCTGGGCCTCCAACTTCATCCATCTGCCTGCCTGGCCCCAGGGGCACACTCTATTTGATGTCGTCCTGACCCAAGAGGTCCCTAAAATGATCACAGGGGCTTTTTGTTACCCTGGCTCAGGTACTTCCTGCCTGTGTGACCTTACCAAATGCCTTACCCTCTCTGGTCCTGTTTCTTCCTATACCAGGTCCTCCTAAACAGATCATCTCATTCTTCCTCCGATGAACAGACTTTCACCTTAAGATAGAGGTCATGTTCCCTTGAGCTAAACACTCCTAGTTCTTTCAGCTAATTCTCAAACAGCCTGTGAGATTGGAGGCCCTTGAGCATCCTGGCTAGGCTCTCTGGCATCATCTCCAAATTCTTCATCTCTTTCCTAAAGTGTGGCACTCAGAAGCCAATGTGTTATATGGATTCCACCCTCCATCAGAGCCAAGAGTCGAGGCTAAAGTATTCACAGTCCAGCATGAAAGAGGGATGGGGTAAAAACCCAAACAGGAGGGAAGTTAGGGTTTGTGACCCCCTAACAAACACACACACACACAAACATGGAAACATCCCAGAGCCCCCTTACCTTTCACGATGCTGGAAAATGTAGCCGAGTGACGGGAGACAAAAATTTTTAGCTGCTCATCCAGGTTACAAATGCCTGGGTCAACATCCCAAGATCGGATCCCTATTGTGGAGAGGAGACAGAATTGTTACTATAGGCCCCCTTCCTAAGATACTCTATTTAGTATCTCTAAGAGACCAGTTGGAGGAGTCTCAGGAATAATTCTCGAAGAAAGAAATTCATCTTTTTCCTTTTCCCTCACAAGAAAACCTCAAATGTTCTTCTTGTCCAAGGAGATGAGAAGTCTTTTAAGCATCAGAGCTGGAGATGGGGAGGCATATGCCTCGGACAAAGAATCAGAGCTGGAAGGGGCCCTCAAATCGTCGAATGGCAGAGCCAGTGATGGAAAGACAAATATATTCATGAATGCTGGTGGAGATGCGAATTGGCCCAACCATTGTGGAAAGTAATTTGTGATTATTCAAAGAAAGCCCCACTAAGAAAGTGTCTCTAGCCTTTGACCCAGACATTCCACTGCTAAGCCTGTACCCCAAGGAGGTCAATGTATTCAAAGAAAGGTCCCAGACACGCCAAAATATTTATAGCAGTCCTTTTTTTTGGTAGCAGCAGAAAAACAAGAGTAAATGCTCACCGCTTGGGGAACGGTTATATAAACTGCTGTATATAAATGTGATGGAATATTACTGTGCCGAGAGCCTGGAAACAACCAAAGCTCAGAAAATAGAATCCTCGATGACTGCAACAATAAAAAGGGAAAGAACAAAACTTTTGAAAATGAATGCCGAGAGTTGATAATGCCCAAGCTTGGCCCCAAAGGAAAAGATAGGAGAAGGCACCTCCCTTTTCTGCAGAGGTAGACTTGGGGCGGGGAATACTACAGATAATGCCACACTTTCTTTATCAGTTGGTTAGTTTTGCTAAATTGTTGTTAACCCCTCCATCTCCCAGGCCCCTTTAGAAAGACATGACTAGGTGAGGGTTGGGGGGTGGGGAGTGAGGACTACATTGGGAAAGTTAAGAGAAAGAAATCAAAAGATACCAATAAAAACCTAATTTAAAAAAAATCAGAGAATGCCAGGGCTGGGAGTAATCCAGTTGATCCAAACTCATTTTACAGGAAGAGAAACTGAGGCCCAGAAAGGAGGGCCATTCTCACTTCGTCAGCATATCAAGTGTGGATACACAAATCCGTAGCTACCCTGTGTTGATATTTCTGTAGAAGAGGGAATGTAAGGCAGTTGAGACCTTCCTTCCCACAGTCCTTCTAACATCCCTACAAACCTTTTGAATCTCTGATGAAGACCTATTCTAATAGCCAACATCCCCAGGCTTCTGGCTTTGTATCTATCCATGTTCCATCTCCTCCTGTCACAGGAGGCAAGAGACCGCCTGATCCTGAGCTGGGAACACACAACTGCTACATTTCCTCCCCCCCACCAAACATGTGGAGATATGGTGGGGTGATGCTGGGTTGTCTTACCCAGAAAAGTATGGACTGGAGACAGCAGTCCTGGGATCCCACCCACTGGACATAGAGAGGAGAGCAAAGGGCTCAGTGCCCTACTAAAATGGAGACATTCTATGAGTTCATGCTCTTCCCAGAATTGACATCCTGTGTTTTAAGGGCTCTCCCAGCTCTGACATCCTGGGGTCTAAGGGCCCTCCCAGCTCTGACATGCTCTGTTCTAAAGGCCCTCCCAGCTCTGACATTCTGGGTTCTAAGACTTCCTATCCTGACATTTTTTCAGGAGCATCTGAACACCTTCATCTACTCTGTCTATAGCTTTTATGAACAGAGATACTTGTCTTACTCATTAGAGTGCACACTCCTTGACAGCAGAGACTTTCTCTGCATACACAGTACCAAGCTCAGCACAGTACCCAGCATGTGGTAAGCACAAATTAAATGCTTACAGACCAAGGACCCTCCCAGGCCAGATAATTTAAGTTAATGAACATTTCTAAAGACCCCATTATATCCAATGACCTAGGCAGGCCACTGGAGATATACAAAGATGAAAAACAGTGCTGCCAAGGCCCTCAAAGATCAGGGCACAATGAGGTAGACTGGGGGCAGTGGCAACATATGGCCAAGGCCCTCTTAGCACAAACTCTGCCTGTCCTAAGGCCCCTTCTAGGTCTGCTGTTCTGCACCTGGGAAGGAGCATCTACAGCTACCTTCCACCTTGCAGCTGTGACTCATGGAGGAAGCCAGTGCCAAACCCCCCATAGGGCAGGGCAGGGCAGGGACTCCTCCCACTCTACCCCAGCAATTAGTGCTGTGGGAGCCTTAGGGAATGGATTCTCAGGTGTGGTTTCCCCAGTGCCAGGGTGCAGTTCCCCCACAGAAGCACTGACCCCATGTCTCCCTGAAGTTGGCAGTTTTTTCTTTTCCTTCTTCCTTCCTCCACAACTTGTTGGTAAGTTTTGTCATCAGAAAGGTGGGGAGCATTCATTAAGCTTCTTCTGTGTGTTCAACTTTCCAGATACTATCTCATTTGTGGAGGGTCAGTCAGAGGACTCCCCCACCACCAATCAGAGGAGGACATAAATACCTCCTTCCATAAAACAATATCCCCGTGGCACTTTCCCGCTGATGAAGCACCTTCTCAATTCATTTTCATCTGCTATCCACATGGGCTCTGGGAGCGAGGCCAGCAACAGACTATTCTCCCCATCTGATAGCTGAGACAGGCCCAGAGACCAGAGCGGCTACTCTGGGGCAGACCCATGCCCATTTTATAGATGGGCTGATTAGCCGGTGGTCACAGGGCTCTTAAGTGCCGATGATGGGGGGGTCACCTCTGCAAAATGAGGGGGGTGAATTTAATGCCTGTCCCAGCTCTAAATCTATCCTCAAAATCCCAGGGACCAAATCCTTGTCTAACTATGAACTCTCCACGAGGACAAGGACTCTCTTTTTTGTTTGCTTTTTTAAACACAGTGTCTTACAAAGAGGAGAGCAAGGTGCAGAATTCTATCTACTAGCAACAAACTTTTAAGCATCCATTATGACCCCCCAGTTGTGCTAAGCATTGGGAATGCAAAAGGGCAGGAGACTACCTCTGCTCTCAAGGACTGCCGTGCTCCTTCCCTAGAGAGAATGTCAGCGGTCAGAAGGGGAAACTGAGACCCGCCGAGGGGAAGTGAAGTTTAAGGAGGCGAACAGGAGTCAGGACTCGGCTTTCCCGATTCCTCCATCCCAGGGCACCTCCCTTCTCCCAAATAACGGAACTACAGCCTCCTTCCCCTCCCAGCCGCCCAGGCAGGCTAGAGAAAAGCCCGGCCAGACCCAGCCCAGCCCATCCGACCCCTCCTTCCCCAGGGGCCGGCAGGGGAGGTGGGTGGAGCACCTGGGGCGCCCCGGGTGATCTCCAAGAGCGCGCAAGGGGATCTCCAAGCGCACAGAGGCACCCCACCCCACCCCCCGCGCCCCGCCACCGGATCCCCAAGCGTGCCCACGAGGATCTCCTAACGTGACCTCCGGAAGGAGAATTTCTAAACGCATTCCCCAGAGGAGGGTCTCCAAGCGCAGGCCCCCAGAAGGAGGATTTCCTAACATGCCTAAGACCTCCGAGCGCGCCCCACCCCCAAGAGGAGGCTCTCCAAGCGCACCACGAAAGAGGAGAATCTCCAGGCGCAGCCGCCCAGGAAGGGGGTCTCCAAGTGCACCCTCCCAGGAGGAGGGTCTCCTAGTGCATCCCTCTCCCAGAAGGATCTCCAAGCGCATCCTCCCCCAGCAGGAGGATCTCCAAGCGCACCCCCCCCGCCACGGGCAGGGTCTCCAAGCACACCCCACCCCCACGCCCGGGAGGAGGATCTCCAAGCGCCCCAGAGGACGCAGCCTGGCCGAGCTGGGCCGGGCTCACCTCTCTCCAGCTGGGCCAGTACCGGGCGGAGCAGGCCCGGCCGGGCGCACTCGCCGCCCACGATGACCAGCAGCGAGCAGCGGCTTCCGCCCGCCGGGGCTGGGGGCTGGGGCTCGGGCTGGGGCTGCAGCCGCCCCGGGATCGCCGGCCCCGCCACCGCCGCCGCCGCCATCTTCAGCCCCGGGGCCGTGACGTCCAGAGCAGACTGTCTCCGTCCCTCCTCCCCCTCCCGCCGGTCCGAGCCCGCCCTGAGCGCTCCCCCGGCCCCCTCGCCGCCCCGCCTAGTGATGTCATCGGCAGCCAACCAGCGGAGTGTCGGGGGTGGGGAAAGATTTAGGCCCCGCCCCTTTCTTAAAGGCGCCTTTAGCTGGGCTATGGAGGGGCTTGGGTAGATTGAGCTAGATGAATTGGTGGGGTCCAGAGGGAAAGGGAGGAGCAAGGCCCTTCCCCTTGGCAAATTAGGCTGGGCCTTGTCTGCCGGTCTCCCCTCCTTGCATCCCCTCCCCCCAGTGTCTTTGTCTCGTAATTATAGTTGTAACGCTATTGTGTATATAGGGATATGTACAAATACATTACATCACATTATATTCCAGTATATTACATTGTTATATCATATATTAAATGAGATAATATTTATAAGGTGCTTTGCAAACGTGAAGGAACTATATAAATGCTAGCTATTATCGCCAGATCATTACATTGTGTTATAGTATATTTTATACCATTATTATATAACAATATAATTACGTTATATCATATTATTTCATATGCCATTCTTTGTGTCCCCAGTACCTGGCACAGAATGGGTTTTTAATAAATGCTTATTGTTAGTCGATAATCAAATGCTGGACCTGGGGTCATAAATCAAGACTTCCATGATATTGTGACTTGTGATATCACAGGTGAGGAAACGCTCTCTTCCAATTCTACCGTAATTACAATTCTCTGTAATTTATAGTCTTAGTTACCTGGGTGGCCTGAGAGGTTCAATGACTCACCCAGGGTCACACTGCCTATATGCATGGAAGGTAAGCATTGCTAGGTCTTTCTGACTATGAGACTGGCCCTCTGCCTCCTAGCCCCTGCTGCCTTCCTATTTATGCTCTATGTATTCTATGTATATATATATACATATATATATTAATTTATATATAATACTTAGAATTTATAAATATTATATTTATACTTACTCCCATTCCCATAGTGCCTTAATCCGTTAAATTGTAAAGTTCTTGAGGGTAGGGACTATAATTTGCTTCTTCTTGTATCCCCACTGTTTAGCACAGTACTTGACAGTAGGTGCTAAATAAATGTTGATTACAAAACCTCCTCCACAACTTATTTTTAAGGAAACTGAGGACTTGAGAGGCAAAATGACTGTAATGGGAATGTAAATTTGGAAGATCTTCCCTGCCCCTAGGCTAAAGTGCACCTGGAGCCTGGGGAGGGAGGCTTGTTTTTCAGCAGATACTTCTTGATTGGCCAGTGAGTCAACAAGGTTGTTACATTCTCTGAGCCAGGAGAAGGCTATATAAGCCCTGATGTGTAGCTTTGTTTTGGGGCTCACTTTGAGAAGTGTTCTGTTATTTGATCTGGATTCTGGAAAGCTGTTGTCCAGAGCCCCCCGGCTTTGAAAAAACCCAGATGTTGAAACCCAGATGTTGATTTGGTATGGATGTATGGACAGTTTGGAAATCTGTCTACTTGATCTGTTTCTGTCTTGATAATTCTGTCTGTGTATTCTGAAGTTCGGGGTGCTGACCTTTTTCCCCTGAACTAGGTAAACGATACATGTTTGACTGATTAAAGTAAGCTTGTTAATCCATTTTGAGTTGCTTTCCTTTATCAAAGCAGATCCAAGAACCTGTGGTGGCAGCAAACCCTGAGGATGCTTGGGGTGCTTGCTGCTACAATGACCTAGAATTTAGAACCAGAAAGGAGTTTGGGAATAGTAGAATATTGGAAAGTAAGGTGAAATTTTTTTTTTCCATTTTTCACTTTAAAATTTATTTATTTATTTATTTTTTGTAAGGTGAATTTGAAGTCAGAATTTGCATGACGGTTATTCTGGATAAGTCTCAATTTTCCTGAAGTAGCTAGGTGACTCAGTGGATAAAGTGCCACGTCTAGAGCGAAGAAGACCTGAGTTCAAATTCAGCCTCAGACATTTACTAATTGTATGACCCTGTTATGGGAATGGGAATCTGAAGATCTTCCCGGCCCCTAGACCCTTTGATAGGCTTAGGTGACTCTGAGAACCTTCCCTGATTTGAGAATATGCTGTGCTGCCTAATTGGCTGAATGTGGTCACCTGGAGCCTGTGGTGGGAGGCTTGTTCTTCAGGAACACCCACACCTTGTTACTTTGTGATTGGGAAGTGGGTCACGAGGGTTGTGATGGTCACTGACCCAGGAGAAGGCTATATATACCCTGATGTGAGGTTTTGCTTTGGGGCTCAGTTTGGGAAGAGTTGTGTGATTTGTCCAGATGAGACTCTGGGTAGATGTTGAGCCACCCCTCCCCCTCCCCCAGCTTTGAAAACCTACATGTTGGTGCTTCCCTCTCTGGTAACTGACTAGGTATGGATGTAATGGTCAGACAGCTGGAAGCCTGTCTGCTGATCTGTTTCTCTGTCTGGTTGTAACTTCTGCTTGTAACTTGTTTGTATTCTCTGAAGTTACAAGCAGAAATTACAACCAGACAGAGAAACAGATCAGCAGACAGGCTGAACTAGGTAAATGATATATGTTTGATTGATTAAAGTAATATTGTTAACCCATTTTGAGTTGCTTTCCTTTGGAGAAGCAGATCTAAGAACCTGTGTTGGCAGCCACCCTGGGTATGCTAGGGTGCACGCTGCTGCAGACCCCAGATGTCACTTTAAGCCGTTTGCCTCAGTTTCCTCATCTGTAAAATGGGAATAATAACAATACCTACCTCCCTAGGTCATTGAGAGGAAACTTGTAAAGTGCCTGGAATATAGAAAGTGCTTAATGCTTCTTTCCTTCCTTCCTTTGGGGGTGGAGGGGGGTGGTGGGGAGGGGGAGAGGGAAGCTACAAAAGGAAGTTTACATCCAAATAGAGGGATACAACACATTTAGGGAATTGGTGACCAGGGGAAAAATAACGGAACAAGAGCTGAAATCATTAGAGGCAAACAGTGGAGCAGGGCAGGATGCCAGCTCTGGGGAGGCCCTGATTTCCTGGTGGATGACTGGATGGGGTGAGATAATGTGTGTCGAGCAGTTTGCAAATTTTACAAGCCTATATAAATGTCAGTTGTTATGGCCATAGAGTGAAAGGCCCTATAGACTTGGAATCAGAAGAATGCCATTGTAATGAGGCCCCAACAATGTACTTCAGGCAACTGGGAATTTGATTTGGAGATGAAGGACCTGGGTTCAGATCCCAGTTCTCTTGTTAGCAGATCCGGATCTTGGGCAGACCTAACCACTCATGGGGGAAGGGTTCCTGGTCTCTAAAAGGGAAGGATTGTTCATTATTACCACTGCTGTCCTAAGTAATCCCTCACCATTTTTCTGTAAGCTCCCACATATTCCCAACATCATTGTTTTATTTTGGGGAATTTGCTTTGAAGTGAAATTTATTGTGTGAGTAGCAACCCTGTGGACCTTAATTTTAATTTGATCTCCAATTGAATCCAAGTAAAAGCATTTATATTGCAGAATCAATAATCTACAATTCCAACATCTGTCAACAAAAAATGATGGCTAGCACCTCCAGGTGTTAAGCCCAGGTGGATATAGATTTTGAGAAAGGATGACATTATGAAGGTAATGACAGGAACCTCTTGACTCAGTTTCCCCATTATGCTTTATTTTCTTATCTGCTGAGCATGTGTACAGTCTTCAAGTCTCCCCCCACTGGAAAAAAAGTCAGTTACTGGCTGTTGCAGATATTATATTGTCTAGGTAAGTCTGACACTAGACCATAGGCCCCTAATTGCCTCTTCTTGTATGTGTTTCCTGGAGCACAGGTGTCTAGCAATTAAGAGAGTTGGATTTGAGGGAGTGGCTTCCTCAGGACTTTGGGAATGCCTGGGTTTCTCAGCTGAAGCTGACTGGCAACAGGAGGAATCTTTCACAAATATGCCCTTCTTGGAAAAGGTGAACATGAGCAGAAGGAGTGCAAGCAAAGAGATATGGACCTTGAGGAAGTCATTTGAACAGAATAGAAAGAAAGGGAAAGTCGCTGTTCAGCAGTCCCACTAAGTGTTTTAACCTATTTAAAAACTCTAAGTGTTTTAATCTCCCAGGGATGATAGGAGTTAAGGGCTTTTATATCATGTATGAAGTCTGTAAATTTATGCTTGTATGCCCTTTGTGTTTTCAACAAATCTTTTGTAGTAAAGGAAATAAATAGCTGTCCTATTACCTAATTTACTCCAAAATCTTCTGTTCTCTTTTGTGGAAACCCTAGACATAAGCTTTAAGCAGTTTTCCCCAGGGTTTTAGTGTGGGGACATAAAGAACCAGAAATAAGAAGAAAGACCCTGACCCTTCTCTGTAGAAATCAGGCTCTTAATCCAGTATATGTGAGCTCAAGCATTCCCAGAGCTCTTGAACTCAGTGATCTGTTTGTTGTTGCTTATAGGAAGCAACACAATAATATTAGGAGACTTCAGTGTCCCTTTGTTGTGGGCCAGGACATTAGTGGAACTGGCATGGTTTGAGATAACCCCCACTTTTCCACACCAAGACTCCGCACAGCACACCTGGGGCAGTTTGAGTTAACTTTGGCCCTGGGTAGATTGATCTGGGATTTAACTGTGGTCCCTTCCCACGAGGAGGATATAACAACTTTTTTTTTTTTTGGCTTGGAGAGTTCCTGAGACCCCAAAGAACTTCCTTAAGGGTGACTTTTAATCTCTGCCAGTGGCTTTTATCTCTCTCTCCCTTTTTTTTAACCTTCCTGTGAACTGCTTTTTACTGTCTTGGGATCTAATTTTACAAGGGGTTTCTGAATATGTTTTTAATTAAAGGAATTATTCTCAAGCCCCCAAAGTAGAATGACGAAGGGGAATGCTCTTTCTCAGAGATGGACCCTTATGAAGTATGTCCTCCATTCACAGATAGATATTTCTCATAGACTCTGTACAGATGAGATAATAGGTAAACAGACCATTGATTATTGCTTTGGCCACCTTTTTTTTTTTGGTATTGATAAGGCCCAGGATTTTTTCCTTTGCCTGTGATCGCTTCTCTTCCTTCAGATACCACATGTTTTGATCCCTCCACACCCTCAAAATTGTGTCACCCCCCCCCATTCCACTCCCACAAATCTACTTTTTGTATATTTGATGTCATCTAGCTGCTTTTCCTGCATTCATTCTCTGTATTGCCATATCCATCTCCAGGAGCATATCAAGGGAACTGGGATTTTAGGATTTGGCCAAGAGCTGGGGTTCCATCGTCCTTGATGGAAAAAAAGAAAAAAACAATCTGTTATAATGATTTCTGTGAGTCTGTTGCATTATTCTTCTGGTTGTAACTCCCCTTCAATTTTTATTCTTGAGTTTCCTTGGGATGACACATAGTAGGTGCTTGGTACATAGTAGATAATTGATAAATGCTTTTCTATTCACCTTTAAAAAGGGGAGGGGGAGGATTGATCACTTAATCCTTAATAATTTAAGCTCCTATTTCTATGGTAACTTTAAAGTTCCCTCACAACAACATGTCAAGTAGGTCATCTAAGCCCTATCATTCCTATTTTACAGATGAGATCAGAGGGGATATGGCTTGCCTGAGGTCACATAGTTAGCACCCAGGTCTTACTGACTTCAAATCTCTACTATATCACAGCAGGAAGGTACCTTAGGAGAGAAAACATCAGAACTGGAAGGGACCCTTAGAGACTGCCTCATATAACCCCCTTGTTTCATCCCTAGCCCCTACAGGAGTGGGGAACCTGTGGCCTCGAGGTCACATGTGGCACCTTTAGTGGGGCTATGCACTTGAGGGCCTAGAGGGCCACAAGTGACCTCCAGGCCACAGGTTCCCCACACCTGCAGACTAGAACAATGCTTAACACAATAGGAGGCACTTAATAATTGCTTGTTGGTTGGTGGACTTTACAGAGGAGAAAACTAAGTCCTAAAGAGGGGAAGGGAGTTGCTCAAGGTCACACAGCAAGCCCTTTGCAGAGCCATCCAGTGGGAAAAAAAAGGAACATGGGAGCTTCTTGCCTGTTCTTGAAGAAGTAGGAAGTGGTCTGAATTTTTCCCCATCTTCCAAAGTCCCACATCAAATACTATTTCCTCCAGGAAGCCTTGATTACTACTCCCTTCCTCACTACCAATCTTTTTTTCTTTGCACCTCAATTCCTGGGACCCTTGTTACTATTCTCACCTCCATTTCACTGTCCCTTCTTCTCAAAACAGTAAAAGGTGGGGAATAGAGGGGGTTGGAGCAGTTAAGCCTTCAAGGATAAACATGGCAGCCCCGGGTCTATTCCCAGCATGTAAGGAACTGAATAAACAGGGGGGACAAATTGGGAAAGTCCCTCGTTTATTTGGAATGCCAGGGGGAGCTATTCAGAATCTTGGTGTTTACAGGACAAGGACTTCAACACCCGTGGAGGAGGGATTGGTCAGGGGAGAGACAGGGAGCAGAGAGGTCGTTGACAGCTGGAAGAGGGCCAGACCAGAGCCCTTCCAGCCTGGCCCCCACTTCCATCCGGCCAGTAACAGTCACGAGTCACTCTCCCTGCCCCTCTGGCCACTTCTGCATTTTGTAGACGAATGGAAACCATTCAGGGCCTCAGAGTACAGAAGACTGGAGTCTGGAGCCATCAAGATCCTGTTCCAGATGAATCCTTCCTACCTCTCCAGGGACTCTGCTACAACCTTCCTACCAACCCATCAGTCTAGGCTTGGAACTTTGGTCCTGCCCTCAGGGGCCTTCTGGTCTGAAGGTAGAGGCACTCTGAAGGGGCAGACACAGCTTCTATCTTTGGGAGATCTGGGAAAATTTCCCTCTTAACCTAACTCCTACCCCTATTAAACTGTCCATCACAGCTATACCAATGTGGCTCCCACTTGGGGTTGCCCACTTACCTGTATCTGAAGGCCTAGGGATTGATCTAGCCTGGTTTGGAGGAAAATGCACAGGCACAGGCACTAGGAAGCCTCCATAGGAGTGACAGGGTCTACCTGGCCATTGATTTTATCCTAAAATAGATCCTTCTCAGTCCTTACAGCCTCAGTCCTAAACCAAACTCTGGACCAATCCTGACCTTCCCAAAGAAAGGTAGAAGAAAGACTCAGTTCCTCATTAGTGAAGTATCAAAGTGAGAAGGTATGACCCTCAGAACATAGATCACAGTGACCAACTTTGATAGACTTAGCCCTTCTCAGCAATGCAAGGATTTAAGACAATTCCAAAAGGCTCTTGATGGAAAATGCCATCCACCTCCAGAGAAAGACCTATGGAGTCTGAATGCAGATCAAAGTGTACTATTTTCTCTTTTTTTCCATTCTCATGGTTTTTCCCTTTTGGTCTGATTCCTCTTTCACAACATGACTAATGTAGAAATGTTTAATATGATTGTACATGTATAGCCTATATCAGACTGCATGCTGTCTTGTGGAGAGGGGAGGGAAGGAGGGGAGGAAAAAATCTAGAACCCCAAATCTTGCAAAAGTGAATTTTGAAAACTATCTTTTAAATACTATTAAGTAGGGGGGGGAAAGAACATGGATCACAGAATGCCAGAGCTGGGGGAGGGGAGGGAGTCTTGAAACACCAAACAGACAGAGCTGGAAGGGACCTTTAAACATAAACAATAATGACTTGAAAGGCTTTTGAAGAATATAGAACAAATGAAATCAGAGCTGGAAAGCAACCTGAGATTGCAAAACATGTAGAAAGGTTGGTACCGCCATGTGTTCAAAGGGGAGAAGAGAGTTGCTGGTGCTGCTAGGAAAAGCAAGGGCTCTTCTATCCTGAGGTACCAGCTTCTTATGTGGGAACCCGAGGAAGGAAGACAGATATATGGGGTAGCACCACCAAGATGGAGGTGCTTTCTAGGAACCCGTCCAGATCCCTGAGCACAGGGTTCTTATTCAGCTCAGTCCAGAGTTTAAAATGTAAAATCATTCTGATATAACACATGATGAACTGATCACCACTGTCTTTGTCCTCTTTGCGATCCAGATTCCTATCATCTCCCCATCTTTACAAGGCCCCAAAGAATAATACACTTACATCGTGGATTACTGTATGAGGACTGAATAACTTTGAAAGCCCCTGCCTTTCATCCCAAACCCCTCCGCACTCCCAGCCAATACTGAAATCATAGATAAGGCAGGAGGTGGTTTGGCCATGCGGTCAGTGATGACCTCACTCTTATACCTACAGAAATGGCCACTGCTTCCTGTTGATTGGCTAGACAAACGCTAAAATCTGAATTTTCCCAGGGATCCCTTCAGCTTCCTGGCAGTTCAAACACTGTCAGCCTCAAATCCCCAATACCTAAAGAAGGAGGTTTCCTACTCTTATGTAACAGGATGAGTACCCCACTCCCCCCCACCTCATATCTCCAAGCATCAGTCTCAATGTCCATGTGATCTCTCTTTCTGGCACTCCAGTCCCTGGATTTCAAGTGTTCTGTTCATTATGAAAATTATCTATTCCTGGTGCATTGATGGTTCCAGGTAATTCCTCCCAATCTTCACCTATTCTTGGTCCCCATCTAGTGCTGTCTGGGTTAGAAACTACTGGGTATGCCAAAGAGGACACACATTTGCCTAAGCAAGTGTAACAGAGAGACCAGTGCAGGGGAAATAGTACTAGATTTGAAGTCAGAGTGCTTGGGTTCAAAACTGGACTGTGCTACCTTCTCCCTGAGTGATCCTGGGAAAGTCACTTTACCTTTTGGACCTCAGTTTCCTCATCTGTAAAATTAGGGAATTGGATCAGATGACCTCTGAAGTACCTTCTTACTCTAAATCTATGACCCTATGACATCTCTGGGCCTCAGTTCCCTCATCTATAAAATGAAAGAATTGGAATCCTTTGGTTTCACACCCCTTAAGATAATAAAAATAATAAAAAAGCAGCAACGGTGTTTAAGGGGCTATGGGAGGTTGGGCACACTGATAAAATGTTGGCAGAGCTGTGAACTGATCAATCATTGTGGAAAACAATTTGGAATTGAGAAAAGTAAACAATCTGTTCACACCCTTTTACCTAAAATTCCCACAACTGGTCATGTGTCCCACAGAAATCAAAGACAGTAAAGTCCAATATACAAAATATCTCAGTAGTTTTAGTGAAGTTTTAAACTATTAGAGCTGAAAAACTATTAAAGCTTGAGCCTATATCATTAAGGCTTAAAACTGCATTGAGACTTTTGGGAAATCTCATATATTAAGATATTCAGAGTCACACTTTTTGTGGTGGCCAAAAACTGAAAACAAAGGTGGAAGGCCCATTGATTTGGAGATGGCTGAACAAAGTGTGGCATGTGAATAGAATAGAATAGATTATTGTGTGCCACAATAAATTCAGAATAGATATGTGGAGTGAATATTAAAGGTCACACCCTAAAAAATTAGAAGGGTATCAGGCCAGATACTTTTCACAAAAATGATCCAATAAAAGGAAGAGGCTATTACAAAAAATAAAATAGGTAATTTTGATTATATGAAATTGAAAATCTTTTGCATGAACAAAATTAATGAAGCTCAAATAAGAAGAGTCATTGATTGGGGAAAAAACCACTTTGTATCAAATATTCTTCATAATAGCTAATATCCAAGATATATAGGCAACTAAGCAATCTATAAGACCAAGTGACATTCTAATCTAACAGGAGAAATAAATATATAATCGGAGGTGCTACAGTCATAAGAATGTAAGCTACTTAGATGTGGGATTATGTCTTTCTTCATTATGTTTGTATTTCCAGTGCCCGGCACAGGGTACTTTGGTCTGGGAAATCACAGAGATGGTGAGTGGAACCATGAGAGGAAGGGCAGAAAATAACTAGAGTGAAGAGGAATCCAGGAAATACAAAGCTGAGTGGCTTAGCTTCTGTAGGAAATAGTCTCTGGTTGTCTCTCTGGCTTCAAAAGGAAAAAGACATGGAGGTGTTCTTAACCTGGGTTCCATGGCTCTGCGTAATGGATAGACATTTCTGAATGGGACAACATTTCTGAATTTATTTATTTAAGTGACTTGCCCAAGGTCACATGGCTAGTTTTTGTGTTAAGTGTCTGACGCCTGATTTGAACTCAGGTCCTCCTGACTCCAGGGCCCGTGCTCTGCTTACTGTGCCACCTAGCCACTCCCTGAATTTATTTTTTAAAAAATATAAATGATAACACATGTAATTGGGGTGAAAATAAAATATTTAAGAAAGGAAAATATTTTGATAACTTGTTCCAGTACGACTGGTTTCCACTGTGATCTTGTGTATTTTACTTTGTGCATTTAAAACATGATTCTGAGAGACAAAGAGAACCATAGCCTCCACCAGATTGCCAAAAGTTTCCAGAACATAAAAAATAGTTAAGAACTCTCCTTATCTATGGCAAATTATTAATTAACTAATTGATTGATTGATTAGTAGTAGAAAATGCTCATCAGCTCTACTACAACCAAGCCTGAGCTGCGAAAATAATCTTCTCTCCTTGCTGGGTTGTACTTCCTCCTTCTTTCAATCCTCCTCTATACTTCCATTGTCTAACAAGTATATTAAATAACGTATAGGTTTTCTTTTTTTTTAAATAATACCTTCAAATAGCCTAGAAAGAGAATTAAAAATTAAAGGACCCAAACTTCCAAATGCTACTTATTTTGGCTGCAGTTAAGAGAGGACAATAGCTACCCCCCTTCCACATCTCAGCTTGCACTGGGTTGGAAAACTGGGATACAGTAAGAATAGAGATCTGTTAAATGGAAAGCAAATTACCCCCCCACACACACACACACACTCCAGGGACAGATAGATGGGCAAGGGAGGTCTTGTGGACTGGCTTGGTAAAGTCCACTGACCCCATTGTCTGTCCTATCTTCCTCTGATCCACTCTCTCTTCACTTCACCATCATCTGGATAATTCCTCTTGTCCTCTTGTCTTTTTTTTTTTCGTTTTTCAAATGCTTTATTAACTTCTGATTTATATCATTCATTTCTGCCAGATTTTGAGTTACAAATTTTCTCCCCGTTTTTCCCCAGCAGTCCCAGAGGATATCCACTTCTCCAATCTGTTCTCTCCCATATCTTCTCCCATACTCCCTTTGACTTTTCCAGTAGGGCATGGTGGATCTCTATGCCCCAATGCCTGTATATCTTATTTCCCAATTACATGTAAAACAGTATTAATAATAGTGTATATATATATATATATATACATATACATTTTTTTTAAACATTTGATTTTAAAACTTTGAATTCCAGATTCCAGATTCATTCCCTTCCTCCCTTGCCACCTACCCTTACTGGGAAGATAAGATTTTTTTTTTTAAGCAGTTGGGGTTAAGTAACTTGCCCAAGGTTACACGGCCAGTTATTTTGTGTGGGTGTTAAGTATCTGAGGCCGGAACCAATCCCGGGTCCTCCCGACTCTAGGTGGGGCCGGCACTCTTATTCACTGCACCACCTAGCCGCCCCAATACCGTCCCTTTTCAAAAGTGGGTGCTTCCAACTTCCCTTCCCCCCAGCCTTCCCTCCCTTCCATCATCCCCCCTCTCATCTCCTTCTCCCTACTCTCCTGTAGGGTGAGATACCCTATTTAGTGTGTATGTCATTCCCTCCCTGAGCCAAATTCAATGAGAATAACGTTGACCCATTCATTTCTTTTTGCCTTCCTATTCTTCCCCTCCATTGTAACCATTTTCCCTTGCATCTTCTACATGAGATAGTTCACCTCACTCTGTCTCTTCCCATCCCCTTTCACTATATTCCTCTCTTACCTCTTAATTTCACCTTTTAAGTATCATACCTTCCTGTTAAATTGGTCCTGTGCCCTATATCTATATATACCTGTAAGCATATATATATATACACATTCACATAGGTATTCATACGCCCACATACCCTCCAAGATATATATATATATTTCTATTCCCTTCAACTATTTTCATACTGAGAAAAGTTTCATCAGTTACAATTATTGTTTTTCCATGTAGGAATGTTAATAGTTCAACTTTGATAAGTTCATTATTATTTCTTTTCCCTGTTTACCTTCTCAATTCTCTTGCTTCCTGTATGTGAATGTCAAATTCTCTATTCAACTCTGTTTTTTTCATCAAGAATGCTTGAAATTCCTCTATTCCACTGAATAACTATATTTTCCCCTGAAACATGAACTCATTTTAATGAGTAGGTGATTCTTGGTTTTAATCCCAGCTCCTTTGACCTCCAGAATATCATATTCCAAGCCGTTCGATCCCTCAGTGTATAAGCTGCCAGATCCTGAGTTATCCTGATTGTGTTTCCACAGTATTCAAATTGTTTCTTCCTGGCTGCTTGTAATATTCTCTTCTTGATCTGGGAATTTAGGAACCTGGCTATAATATTCCTAGAAGTTTTCTTTTTGGGATCTTTTTCAGAAGGTGATCAGTGGATTCTTTCAACCTCTATTTTGCCCTCTGGTTCTAAAACATCAGGGCAGTTTTCCTTGAGAATTACTTGGAGGATGATTTCTAGGTTCTTTTTTTGATCATGACTTTCAGGTGGTCCAATAGTTTTAAAATTATCTCTCCTGGACCTATTTTCCAGGTTAGTGGTTTTTCCCATGAGATACTTCACATTGCCTTCTATTCTTTCATTTGTTTGGATCTGTTTATTATCATCTGGATTTCTCTTAAAGTCACTAGCTTCCCTTTGCTCCAATCTAAATCCGAGGGAACAATTCTTCTCATTGAGCTTTTGAGATTCTTTTTCCATCTGGCAAATTCGGCTTTTCAAGGCATTCTTCTCCTCATTGCCTTTTTGAGCCTCTTTTGCCAATTGAGTCAGTCTGTTTTTCCAGGTATTATTTTCCTCAGTCAGGCTGTTGACTCTCATTTTGTAATTTTCTTGCATCGTTCTCATTTCTCTTCCCAATTTTTCCTCCACTTCACTTATCTGCTTCTTAAGGTCCTCTATGACCTGTAACCAGCTTGTATTTTCCTTTGAAGCTTTTGGTGCAGGAGTTCTGACTTCACTGTCTTCCTCCTGTTCCATGCTTTGCTCCTTTTTGTCCCCCAAATAGGAGTCTAATTTTGGAATCTTCTGTTTGTTTTGCTTCCTTTGTCTAGTCATGTCACCCCTCAGTCATTTGACCCCTGGGCTTTTTGCCACAGTAGGACTCTGCCACCAGACAGGGGAAATGCTGGGGTTTTCTCAGCTGCCGGAGGTATTAGATGGGTGCCCTCTCAGAGGTCTCCACATGTTCTGGCAAGGTGGACACACACCCCAGGACCTCCACCCTAGACTGCAATCCAGATCCAAGCAGGTTAAAGCAAGAGCAAAAACCCCTCAGACTGGTATCTTGGTCCCCCTATACTCTGCAGGCCAGGAGCTGAGGCTGCCACCTGGCAGCAGCTGCACTGCAGCCCTCAGTGGCTTCCCACCCAGGGGGCAAAAGCCAAGGTACTCCCAACTACTGAGTCCCAAATTCCACACTTCACTAACCTTTCACTTTGTCCTCTGCGTCTATGTATTGATAATTCTGGACCACCACAGCTGCTGCTGATTTGGAGTCCCTCTAGCTGGGGGCTGGTCAGGCCCACCCTGGGGCTAAAACCTCTGGCTCCCATAGGGTTGGGCTCGGTTCCCAGAGCACTGCGCTGGTCGATTCCTGCCGGCCTGCCAGGCTGTCCTCAGTGGGAGGTTAGCTTCTCTGTGTCATTTTGTGGGTTCTGTAGCTCCAAAGTTTGTTCAGAGTCCCCTTTTACATGAATTGGAGGTGGTGGGAGCTATAGCTGAGTGGAGGTCCTGGTTCTGCTCCACCATCTTGACTCCCCCCTCCCCTCTTGTCTTACAGGGGCACTTAAGTGGTAATTGGTCTGGAGACTGTAAGATCAGATTTCAAATCCAGTCTCAGATACATACCAGCTGTGTGACCCTGGGCAAGTCATTTCACCTTTGCCTGCCTTGGTTTCCCTATCTGTAAAATGGAGATAATAATAGCACCTACCTCCCAGGGTTGTTGTGAGGATCAAATAAGATAATCCTAGTAAAGTACTTTGCTGCCACACAGTAGGCACTATATACATGTTAGCTAATATTATTATTATTATTCTAATCTCATGGCCTTGAGCCATTCTTTAGCTCCATGCTTAAACAGTCCAGAATGGTGTCCCAGAAGACACTCCATCCAAACTCTCTGTCAGCCCCCAGTGCTTCTCGATGTGATCACCCTTTTCTGTAGAAGTTCTTTCAGCCAAAAAGCCACATGAACTTTGGGGATTCTGGGTAATGTTTACCTACCTGCTGATGGACACCAAGTCTCCATTGCAGTGACTGGAGTGAAGGAGGGAATTGCAGAATCTTTGCCAGGTTTTAATTATTTTATTTTTTTAATTTTTGGAGGGGGAAGGCAGGGCAATTGGGGTTAAGTGACTTGCCCAAGGTCAAATAGCTAGTAAGTGTTAAGTGTCTGGGGCTGGATTTGAACTCAGGTCCTCCTGACTCCAAGGTCAGTGCTCTATTCACTGTACCGCCTAGCCACCCCTCAGGTATTAATTGTTAAGTCCTTCTATGGGACCCATTCTCCCACCTAGCTGCCTCCTACATCTTGAAAAAAAGAGGCAGAGGACATCAAGGATAGAATGTTGTAGCAGCAAGCACCCCAAGTGTCCTCAGGGTTTGCTGCCACCATAGATTCTTGGATCTGCTTTGATAAAGGAAAGCAACTCAAAATGGGTTAACAAGCTTACTTTAATCAGTCAAACATATATCCTTTACCTTGTTCAGGGGAAAAAGGTCAGCACCCTGAACTTCAAAGTATACAGGCAGAATTATCAAGACAGAAACAGATCAAGTAGACAGATTTCCAAACTGTCCAACCATTACATCCATACCAAATCAACATCTGGGTTTTTCAAAGTGGGGGGGGGCCCTCTGGACAACAGCTTCCCAGAATCCATATCAAATCACAGAACACTTCTCAAAGTGAGCCCCCAAAACAAAGCCTCACATCAGGGCTTACATAGCCTTCTCCTGGATCAGACAATGTAGCAACCTTATTGACTCACTGGCTAATCAAGAAGTATCTACTGAAAAACAAGCCTCCCACCCCAGGCTCCAGGTGCATTTTAGCCTAGGGGCAGGGAAGATCTTAAAAATTTACATTCCCATTACATTCAGCCCCAAGATCTTTCATGCCCATAGAATAGTCAATTTACTTTTGAATCAGCACTAAACATCTCCTAGGTCACATTTTCAAGACACAGAATCAAAGTTACCAAAGTGGCCACTGGGCCTTAAACAAACACAAAGTACTTAGCGTTACCACTTCAATTCAAAACAAGAGTGCAAACAAAGCTCTCCTGGAAGGAGGGGGGTGTCCTTCCCTTCACACAGCTCCAGCCCCTGCTCCCAAGTACAGAGATGGGGCTGGGCAACAAAACCAACAAGGTGGGGTCCAAGGCACTTCATCTCACCCACCATAGTCACAAGTCCATCCTCCCCCCTGGGTCCCAAACTGTGGGATGCAGCAAGGAAACACATTCAGTGCCCCTGCTTTCCTGCTCAGTTCTTATCTTTTCCTATGGCTGAATTCTGACCTCCTGGGTTCCTTCTCCTCCTGCAGCCAGCAGCCGCTCCTGGCTTCTGCCCAGGTCCCGATGCAGGCAGCTCACCATTCCTGCTCTCAGCTCAGCGAAGTCTGCATACAGGCCATTCTTCTCTCCTGGTCCATGGCTCCACAGAGTCACCGCTACCACAACTGGGAAACAAACAATTATCCCAGTCCCCATACTTTCCTTTTACTCTGCAGATCCTGTTCCTGACGCCATTTTGTAGCAGCAAGCACCCCAAGCGTCCTCAGAGTTTGCTGCCACCACAGGTTCTTGGATCTGCTTTGATAAAGGAAAGCAACTCAAAATGGGTTAACAAGCTTACTTTAATCAGTCAAACATATATCCTTTACCTTGTTCAGGGGAAAAAGGTCAGCACCCTGAACTTCAAAGTATACAGGTAGAATTATCAAGACAGAAACAGATCAAGTAGACATATTTCCAAACTGTCCAACCATTACATCCATACCAAATCAACATGTGGGTTTTTTAAAAAAGGGGGGTGGCGGGGGGCTCCGGACAATGGCTTCCCAGAATCCATATCAAATCACAGAACACTTCTCAAAGTGAGCCCCCAAAACAAAGCCTCACATCAGGGCTTATATAGCCTTCTCCTGGCTCAGACAATGTAACAACCTTATTGACTCACTGGCTACTGAAAAACAAGCCTCCCACCCCAGGCTCCAGGTGCACTTTAGCCTAGGGGCAGGGAAGATCTTTAAAATTTACATTCCCATTACAAATGTTATCTATCATCTTGGTCACAAGGGAGGGTTCCATTTGGGAGCCAGTTGCCTCTTCCTATAAATGACTGTTTTGCAAATAAAAAACATCAATAAAACTTGCTTTATTTGGAAAAAAAGTTTCTGTTAATCGTCTGGTTTGGAGGGAGAGAACAGGAGGATTGGAGAGACCACATAGAAGAAAACCTTGCTCTGGGCACTTACAGAGCCAAATGATGTAGTTTTGTGGTCATTTGCTCCTGGGAACCTGGACAAAAAGGGAGGGTGTGTAAATGTGAAACTGACCTTGGGTACCTGGTTCTGCCTTCTTCCCGAAGTCCTGGGGACAGTGAGGCACTCAGTGGCTTCTAAATCTGTATTTTCCACATGTCAGTTCCTTGGCAAACTTTTGTTTGCCAGGAAAAACTACATTATCAAATAAACTTTGAAATGTTGTTCTCTGTCCTTGAAGCCCCCATCCTCCAGGAAATGAACTGGATTCAGTTCTCAGGCCCCTGAGGCAAAGAGGAGCAGGGGGCCTGTTTCACAGATAACATGCAGGAGGCACTGGAGTTTTTGGACTCCATCCTCTAACAGATTTACTCTCATCTGGTCAGATAGGAAGGACAAGAAGCCAGCTTTAGACGGGCTAATAATCTTACTTTATTCTAGTCTAGTCTTCTCAAAGGAAGTTGTTGATAATGGGACCATCAACTCCTACAACATTCCCTAACAACCGTTCTCGAAGGGGCCAATTGAGGCAGGCACAGCTTGTGCACTCCCTAAATCCCCTCAAGCCTTGATGGGGGCTGGTCAAGGCACACACAGATTCCCCTATGGGTTCCCTGTGCTTTCCCCCACTCACTGACCAGTACCCACTTGCTTTATAGGGCAACAGACAAAGAAGGCATCTTGCCAACATTAAGTTCACAGGTTAACTTTAGCAACATCATCATTCTGCATAAGCATAGTAAATATCAATTATGTCACCTCCATGTCTCATGACTCAGTCCAAATAGGACTGTCTGTTGCTATGATTCTAGGAATTACTATCTTGGATCCTTGGGGCCATTCTGGGAGTTATTATCTAACACCTGGAAACTAGACGTTGCCATGGCCATGGATTCTGAGAAACTCAACTCTAAAAAGGATAACAAAATCCTCCTTACATACAGGGCCATAAATGGTGGGGGCAGATGGAAGGCAGAGGGGACAAGGTACAAGAATTAGTTCTAGAAGTAAAGGTATAAATAACTAGGGTGTGGTGAAAGGGGCTTTCAAGAGGGCAAAATTTGCAGGGCACTGAGTGCAGTTGTACTCATGAGGCAAGAGAAACAGCAGAACTTAGCATCTAGTTAGAAAAGATAATTAAGGGATGAAGCAGTGGATAAAGCCTCCGGCCTAGACTCAGGAAGACCAAGGTTCAAATCCCACCTCAGATACTTACCAGCTCTGTGACCCTGGGCAAGTCACTTAACTCTGTCTGACTCAGTTTCTTCACTCTTCAGTAAAATGAGTTGGAGAAGGAAATGGCAAATCACTAGTATCATTGCCAAGAAAACCTCAAAAGGGGTCCCAAAGGGTCAGACACATCTGAACAACACCAAAGAAAGGATAATTAGTTAAAAGAGGAAGTTATCAGATAGCCAACCCCTCACCTATGTGTAGCTGTTCTCCCCATCTTCTGTAATGGTGGGCTTCATGGGGTCTCTGTCCTTGCAAAGGGAGGGCATTCATCTTGAACCTTTTCCCAGGCTGGATTTTTGGTGTTTGTCTCAGGCAAAACAATCCTTCCCTTGAGGTGCTAATTCCAGCTCTCCCTTTGACTTTTTAAATTAAGGACTCTTAAATGCAAAGGCAGAAGAGGCCTTAAAGGTGGTCTAGACCAGAGTCAAACTCAAATAGAAATGTGGTCCATTAAACCATACATAAAGATCTCTGGGGGGTAGCTAGGTGGTGCAGTGAATAGAGCACCAGCCCTGGAGTCAGGAGAACCTGAGCTCAAATCTGGCCTCAGACACTTAACACAAAATTAGCTGTGTGACCTTGGGCAAGTCACTTAACCCCAACTGCCTTGCCTTTTCTCCTCCAAAAAGGAAAAAAAAAAGATCTCTGCAGGCCACATACTGACTTAGAAAACCATTTTTTAAAAAAAGACATCAGTTATACACCAACACATTAAAATAAAATAGGAACTACATTTTAATCTGATTCAGGTTGTCCTTAGGACTGCTCAGAGCTCCATGAGGCCTGAGGGTGTCTGTCACCTCTGACAATTTACACTGGAGGAAACTGAGGCTCAGAGAGATTTTAAGTGAATTCTCCAGGGTCAAAGAGGTTATAGGGAGCAGAGTCAAGCTCTGATCTCTTTGTCTGTGTTCACCCTCTTTGCTTTCTAGAAGCTTTTAGAGATTAGGAAATGGAGCCCTCAGAGGTGGTGTCTCCTCCAGGGTCATGCAGCTAGTAAGTGACAGAATTGAGCTCGTTCTCCAGTTTAAAATGAAAAACAACTTTAAAACAAAATGAGCTGCTCTTTTTGGGAAATAGCTAGTTGTTTGTCTACAAATAACAGTCTAGTTAGATGTATTCACTTAGGTTTGATTAGCGCATCTGATTTTCATATTTAGAGCCAATGTGGAAGAATTAAAACTGTTATCTGGAGATCATTCTTATATTCCAGTGTGTGCTGGAGTTGAAGTCAGACCAGGGGGGAGAGTTAGTTAGTGTGACCTTGGGTAAGTAATTTCTCCTCCAATTGACCTCAGTTTTCTCATTTGTAAAATGGGAAGATTGAATTAGATGATCTCTAAGGGCCCTTCATACTCTAGACCAGGTGTGGTGAACCTTCTGCCTCAAGGTCACATGTGGCCCCCTAGGCCCTCAAGTGCAGCCATTTGACCCAATCTGAACTTCACAGAACAAATCTCCTCAATGAAAGGATTTGTTCTAAAACTTGGACTCAGTCAAAAGGCTGCACCCGAGGCCCTAGAAGGTCCCTTGTGGTCTTGAGGCTGCAGGTTCATCACCTCTGCTCCAGGCCTTGTGATCTCTCAGGGCTTTTTTAGTTCTTTCTTACACACACACACTATACACATATATGCCAACATATAAATATATTTGTGTATATACACATTCATATATGTGTGTATTAATATGTATGTGTATGTGTATACACACATATGTCAATCATGGCTAAGTGACTTTTGCCCAGGGTCACACAGCTAGTAAAGGTCTGAAGACACATTTGAATTCAGGTCCTCCTGATTCCAGGCAGAGGAGGATTTGATCAAAGCTTTGAAATTCCTGGGTGTGTGTGTGTGTGTGTGTGTGTGTGTGTGTGTGTGTGTGTGTGTGTGTGTGTGTGTGTGTGTGTGTGTGTGTGTGTGTGTGCGCGCGCTCGAGAGAGAGAGAGAGAGAGAGAGAGAGAGAGAGAGAGAGAGAGAGA